>NC_091057.1:53586071-53889102 GCF_000393655.2 Nicotiana sylvestris | reverse complement strand
GTTGTCACCCCATTATGCTATTCTTGATTGTCACGCCAAAACTGTGATGTTAGCTATGCTAGGTGTACCGCGAGTAGAGTGGAGGGGTACCTTAGATCATACTTCCAGTAGAGTTGTTTCATTCCTTAAGGCTCAGTGTATGGTTAAGAAGGGGTATGACACGTATCTAGCTTATGTGAGAGATGTCAGTATTGATACCCCCACAGTTGATTCAGTCCCAGTAGTACGGGATTTTTCTGATGTGTTTCCAGCTGACCTTCCGGGCATGCCACCCGATAGAGATATTGATTTTGGCATTGATTTGTTGCCAGGAACTCAGCCCATTTCTATTCCTCCATATCGTATGGCTCCTCCTGAGTTGAAGGATCCATTACAGGAATTGCTTGATAAGGGTTTTATTTGGCCCAGTGTATCACCTTGGGGTGATCCTGTCTTATTTATGAAGAAAAAGGATGGTTCTGCGCGTATGTGTATTGATTATCGCTAGTTGAACAAAGTTACAGTGAAGAACTATTATCCGTTGCCTCGTATTGATGATTTATTTGACCAGCTATAGGGTGAATGAGTGTTTTCTAAGATTGACTTGTGTCCAGGTTACCATCAGTTGAAGATTCGGGAGACAGATATCCCGAAAACTACATTCAGGACTCGGTATGGTCATTACGAGTTCCTTGTTATGTCATTTTGGCTGACCAATGCCCCAGCAGCCTTTATGCATTTGATGCACAGTGTGTTCCGGCCATATCTTGACTCATTCGTCATTGTCTTTATTGATGATATTCCGGTATACTCCCGGAGTCGGGAAGATCATGAGCAGTACCTGAGGACAGTGCTTCAGACTTTGAGGGAAAAGAAGTTATATGCAAAGTTCTCGAAATGTGAGTTTTGGTTGGATTTTGTGGCATTCTTGGGCCATGTGGTATCGAGTGAGGGTATTCAGGTGGATCCAAAGAAAGTGGAGGAAGTGCAGAGTTGGCCCAGAAAATCCTCAGCTATAGAGATCCGCAGTTTTTTTGGCTTGGTAGGTTATTACCGTTGATTTGTTGATGGGTTTTCATCTATTGTGGCCCCTATGACCAGGCTGACCCAGAAGGGTGCTCCGTTCCAGTGGATGGAATAGTGTGAGGTGAGCTTTCAGAAGCTCAAGACAGCTTTGACTACAGCCCCAGTTTTGATATTGCCTACAGGTTCGGGGTCCTATACTGTCTATTATAATGCCTCGAGGATTGGCCTTGGAGCGGTATTGATGCAGGATGGTAGGGTGATTGCCTACACATCTAGACAATTGAAGGTACATGAGAAGAATTATCTTGTCCATGACCTCGAGTTAGCTGCTATTGTTCACGCTTTGAAGATCTGGCGTCATTATTTGTACGGTGTGCCTTGTGAGATTTATATTGATCACCGGAGTTTGCATCATCTGTTCAAGCAGAAGAACCTTAATTTGCATCAGAGGAGGTGGTTAGAGCTGCTAAAGGACTATGATATCACTATTTGTATCACCCGAGCAAGGCCAGTGTGGTAGTCGATGCTTTCAGTCGTCGGGCAGAGAGTTTGGGAAGTTTGGCTTATTTACCAGTAGCGGAGAGGCCCATGGCGATGGATGTTCAGTACTTAGCCAACCAGTTTGTGAGATTGGATCTTTCGGAGCCTAGTCGGGTTCTAGCTTGCGTGGTTTCTCAGTCTTCCTTGTTTGATCATATCTGGGAGCGTCAGTTTGATGACCCTCATTTGCTTGTCCTCAAGGACAAAGTTCTGCATGGCAATGCCAGAGATGTGACTATTGGTGATGACGGGGTGCTGAGGATGCAAGGTCGGATTTGTGTACCCAATGTTGATGGGCTTCGGGAGTTGATTCTAGAGGAGGCCCATAAATCATGGTATTCCATTCATCCAGGTGCCGCAAAGATGTACCAGGATTTGAGATAGTACTATTGGTGGAGGCGAATGAAGAAAGATATAGTTGCGTTTGTAGCTCGGTGTCTCAATTGCCAACAGGTGAAGTACGAGCACCATAGACCGGGTGGGTTGCTTCAGCAAATAGAGATTCCGGAGTGGAAGCGTGAGCGAATCACCATGGACTTTGTAGTTAGGCTCCTACGAACTTTGAGGAAGTTCGATACCATTTGGGTGATTATGGATTGGCTAACCAAGTCCACGCACTTTATTCTTGTCTGTACTACCTATTCTTTGGAGCGGTTGGAGGAGATTTATATCTGGGAGATTGTTCGTCTGCATGGTATTCCAGATTCCATCATTTCAGATAGAGGTACTCCATTCACATCACGATTCTGGAGGGCCATACAACATGAGTTGGGTACTCGGGTGGAGTTGAGTACAGCATTTCACCCTTAGACGGACGGACAGTCCGAGCGCACTATTCAAATTCTTGAGGATAAGCTCCGTGCGTGTGTGATTGAGTTTAGAGGGTCTTGGGATCAGTTCTTGCCATTGGCGGAGTTTGCCTACAACAACAGCTATCAGTCCAGCATTCAGATGGCACCGTACGAGGCTTTATATGGTAGGTGGTGTAGATCCCCGAAGAGTTGGTTTGAGCCAGGTGAGGCTAGATTATTGGGAACGGACTTGGTTTAGGATGCTTTGGAGAAGGTTAAGGTGATTCAGGATAGATTCTGTACAGCCCAGTCTAGACAGAAGAGTTATGCAGTTCAGAAGGTCCGTGATGTTTCCTATATGGTTTGAGAGCGGGTTCTGCTTTGGGTTTCGCCTATGAAGGGCATTATGAGATTTGGAAAGAAAGGAAAGTTAAGTCCGAGGTTTATTGGTCCTTTGAGATATTGCGGCGTGTTGGGGAGGTTGCTTATGAGCTTGCCTTACCTCCCAGCTTCGCAGGAGTTCATCCGGTATTTAATTTTCGATGCTCCGGAAGTATCACGGTGATCCGTCGCACATGTTGGATTTCAGTTCAGTCCAGTTGGACAAGGATCTATCTTATGTTGAGGAGCCAGTGGCAATATTGGACAAGCAGGTTCGAAAGCTGAGGTCAAAGAACATTGCATCAGTGAAGGTTTAGTGGCGAGGTCAGCCGGTCGAGGAGGTGACCTAGGAGAGCGAACAGGATATGCGCAGCCGTTACCCTCATCTTTTCACTACTTCAGGTATGTCTTTATGGTCGTTCGAGGACGAACGACTGCTTAAGTGTAGGAGGATGTAACGACCCGGCCGGTCGTTTTAAGAATTAACGATCTGATCCCCTATTAACTGCTTTCCCCGTGTTTTTTTGCTATTTTGATTTGACGGGATGATTGGTTTAGAGTTTCAAAGTGTTTTGGGACACTTAGTCCCTAAAATAGAGCTTAAGCTTTAGAATTTGGACCGTAGTCGGAGTAGTGTGAAGACGGCCTCGGAATGGAATTCCGTCAGTTTTGTTAGCTCTGTTGGGTGACTTGGGGCTTAGAGGCGTGTTCAGATTGTGTTTGGTAGGTCCATAGCTTATTTAGGCTTGAAATGCCAAAAGTTGAATTTTTGAAGTTTCCGGTTCGATAGTGAGATTTTGATATCGGGGTCGGAATGGGATTCCGGAAGTTGGAGTAGCTCGGTAGTGTTGAATATGACATGGTTGCAAAATTTCATGTTATTCGGACAAGGTTTGATAGACATTTTGATCGAAAGCAAAATTTGAGAGTTTTTGGAGTTCTTAGGCTTGAATCCGATGTTAATTTGGTGTTTGATGTTGTTTTGAGCATTCCGAAGTTTGGAACAAATTTGAATGATGTTTTAGGATTGGTTGGCATGTTTGGTTGAGGTCCCGAGGGCCTTGGGTGTGTTTCGGATGCTCAACGAGTCATTTTTGGACTTAGAGAATTGCAGAAAAATTGCAGCAGGTCAGTTCTGGTTTCCTTCTTCACGTTCGCGAGTAGGGTCTCGCGTTCGCGAAGAGGAGCTGGGGCTGGGGCTGGTGGAAGTTTAATGCTTCGCGTTCGCGAAGGTTTTACCGTGTTCGCGAGTCTGTGGGGTTTTATGCCTACGCATTCGCGAAGATGGTCCTGTGTTCGCGCAGGAGGATGTAAGATGGTCACCGCGTTCGCGGCATGGACATCGTGTTCGCGATGAAGGAAGACTGGACTAAGCAAAGTTGTGCTTTGCGAATGCGAGGTTCCTTCCACGTTCACGAAGAAGGAATTATCTGGGCAGAATATAAAATATAAAAGTCGAGGGTTTAGCCATTTTTATCAAAACTAGAGCTTGGGAGCTTGGATTTGAGCGAGATTTTGAGGGATTTTTAGAGATATCGATTGGGTAATGATTCTTAACTCTTTTTTGCTTATAACCCATTAATCTAAACATGAATTCATTATCTAATTTCGGATTTGGGGTGAGAAATTGGGGGAAATTTTGGAAAAGCTCTTAGACCTAATTTTTGAGTTTTGATTGGGAATTTTACATTGGATTGGGATAATTTTGGTATGGTTAGACTCGTGAGTGAATGAGGGTTCATAATCCGCAATTTTTAACCAATTTCGAGACGTGGGCCCGGGGGGACATTTTGGTCATTTTACCTAATTTCGCGTATTAGCTTAGAATTTATTTGGGGAATCAGTTACTTGAAGTTATATTTATATTATGCGATTGAATTGATTAGATTTGAGCCATTTGGAGTCGAGTACTCGTGGCAAGAACGTGGTTTCACGTTGATTTTGAGCTGGTTCGAGGTAAGTGGCTTGCCTAACCTTGTGGGGGAACTCCCCTTAGGATTTGGTATTGTTGATATTTGAAATGCTTTGTATGTTAGGTGACGAGTGCGTACTTGTGCTAATTATTGAAAATCCTATTTTTATTAAGTAACTTTAATTGTGTTTCATTTCCTATTTATACTACTTGCAATTTAAGCCTGTTGTTAGCTTAGGGAAGCATGTCTAATTGACTTAATTGCTTTACTTACTCAAACTGCCTTATTTGGATTTTATGTAGCATTCTAGGTTAGAAATACCTGTTTTACCTTGGTATAAAATTGAATTTAATTGAGTATTCTTCGTGTTGCTGCTGTGTGTTTACTTTGGGACTACGGGACGGTATCCCGGGAGATCCCCTGCACATATATTGATTTGGACTATAGTGCGGAATACCGAGAGATCTTGAGGATACTAAGAGATCCTTGGGATACCGAGAGATCCCCAGCATATATATTGAAGATACTAAGAGATCCTCGGGATGCTAAGAGATCCCCAGTACACATATTGAGGATACTAAGAGATCCTCGGGATACTGAGAGATCCCCGGTTGTTATCTCTGTGTTGAGCGGTATTCCTTTTGTGATGATTTTGTCTCTGTTATAGTTATTGGTATTCTTATTATCCTGTGTTACTTCTTATTGTTAGCATTTAATTATATGTCGTATTCTATACTGTTTTACCTTGTTTTTCAGTTATAATCAGTAGAGCCCTGACCTTCCTCGTCACTGCTCGACCGAGGTTAGGCTTGGCACTTATTGAGTACCGTTGTGGTGTACTCATGCCCTTTTTGCGTATGTTTTTCATGTGCAGATCCAGGTACTTTGACTCAGTCCTACTACCCTTGAGGCGAGGCGATTCTCCAGAAACTTCAAGGTATATCTGCCGCGTCCACAGACCAAGGAGTCCCTTTCCATTCTCTCTAATAGTTTAGCCCTTCTGTATTTATCTTGATTTAGACATTCTGGAGTTAGATCACAATGTAGCATTCATTGCTTGTGATTCCATGAGATTCCGGGTTTTGGGAAATTGTTCAGTTTTTGAGATCTTGTATTGGTATATGCCATGCAGCATCTAAGCACTTCTATATTTGTTTATCTTCAGTTTTTATTAGGTTTTCCGCATTTTGGTTCTTTTTTCGCAATTGTTAGGCTTACCTAGTCATAGAGACTAGGTGCCGTCACGACAGTTCACGGATGGCGAACTTGGGTCGTGACAAATAGAGAGGGATTTTTGAAGAAGCAGAGGGATTTTTGAAGAAGAGTGAAAATAGGCGTTAATGAGGGGAGATACTGAAGATACGCGGGGGGTTACAGAGAGAGAAACATGGGGGAGTGGGATATGGAGAGAGAAAGGTGGGGGGAGTGGGATATGTACGTTAGAGTGATTTCAGGAATTGATTAATTATCATTCAATTCCTAAAAATGTACATAATTAGTAATTATGTATATATTATATAAACATATTAAAACTTGAATAGGGAGAATAATAAAGATTTCAACAGTATATAGGTATGTAAAAATCCCTTAATAAATCAGGGGAGTGTACAAGCCTACTTGTTGTGGGGTACAAGTAAATAAACTAATCTAAGAAACAGAAGCTCAAACTATTTTACACGAAACTATTTCTAGTTTCGTATAAAGAATTATTACATCAGTTATTTTCCTTCACTCCTCCTGCCAAGAAAATTAGACTCAAGAAGTCTATGAAAATAAAATAATTTATTTTATGCAGAATGTATATGTTTACAGAGTTTAAAAATAAAATATTTAACTTACAAAGAACGAAACTAATTAATTATTATTTGAGATTTTTAATGTAAATATGAGAGCTGGTCACTTGTCATATAGGAAAAAGAGAGAATTCTCTTTTTATATTTGTCCCTTTGAAAAACAATGTCAAGTTGTTGCTCTTTTCCATTTTTGTGTTTTCTTTAATATTTCAAGAGGGGCAACAAGATTTCAAGATTACACCTATCACAGGGTTTACATGAAGAGATACAATGTCACGACCCCGGTTTGCCCTTCGTGAACCATCGTGACGGCACCTAGTCTCTATGACTAGGTAAGCCTAATTTGCGGAAGAAAAACCAAAATTTGCAGAAGTAAACAATTTAAAACAGAAATAAAGTAGTAATAGTGTTTAAATGTGCCGCTCGGCTTACACCATATTTTACTCTCAATACCAATACATAAATCCAAGACCCCGAAACTCACGAATCACAATCTAAGAGAAACACTACACAGCACTAACCCCGGAATGTCTAATAAGAACAAAAAAATACATAAGGGCTAAATATTAAAAGCAGGAATAGAAAGGGACTTCTTGATCTGCGGACGCGGCAGATGTACCTCGAAGTCTCTAGGGAAGTCGCCTCCTCAAGGATGGTAGGCCTGAGTAGCGGTACCTGGATCTGCACATGAAAAACATGTGCAGAAGATGCATGAGTACACCACAGCAATACTCAGTAAGTGTCAAGCCTTATCTCGATTGGGTAGTGACGAGGAAGGTCAGGGGCCTACTGAGATAAAATAAATAATATGAGACATGACAGTATAAGATAAGTAGTACAGTTGAAAATCTACAGTAAGAATCTACACAGGATAATAAGGAGTACAATAACGGAAACAGAAACAATGGCAAACACCAGGAAGTACCACTCATAACAAGGATGATAACCGGGGAGTCTCTCAGTATCCCGAGCATCTCTTAGTACCCTCAATATATACCAGGGATATCTTGGTATCCTGAGGATCCCTCGGTATCCTCAATGTATGTTAGGGATCTCTTGGTATCCCGAGGATCTCTTGTATCCTCAAAGTATGATAGGGATCTCTTGGTATCCCGAGGATCTCTCGGTATCCTCAATATATGCTAGGGATCACTTGGTATCCTGAGGATCTCTTGGTATCCTCAATGTATGATAGGGATATCTTGGTATCCCGAGGATCTCTCGGTATCCTCAATAGATGCTAGGGATCTCTTAGTATCACGAGGATCTTTTGGTATCCTCAAAGTATGATAGGGATCTCTTGGGGATGCTAGGGATCTCTTGGTATCCCGAGGATCTCTTGGTACCCTCAATGCATGATAGGGATCTCTTAGTATCCCGGGGATCTCTTGGTATCCTCAATGTATGATAGGGATCTCTTAGTATCCCGAGGATCTCTTGGTATCCTCAATGTATGATAGGGATCTCTTGGTATCCTCAATATACGTGCCAGGGATCTCTTGGTATCCCGCACCTCAGTTCAGATCATAAATACGTACAGGGGATCTCCCGGGATGCCATTACTAGTCCCAAAGTAAAAACACACAGCAGCAACACAAGAATACCCAATTAAGCTAAATTTCGTACCAAGTAAACAGTTAATTCTAGCCTAACATGCTTCACCTAATGCAATTAAGGCAGTTTAAGCAAATAGGCAATTAAGTCAACTAAACATGCTTTTCTAAACTAGCAACAGACTAAATTCACAAGTAGAATAAAACAGGAAAAAGAACTCAATTGAAATACCTAAGGAAAAACCAGATTTTTAACAATTAGCTCAAGTACGCGCTCGTCACCTCACGTGCAAGGCATGTCAATTATCAAATATATCATATCCTAAGGGGAAGGTCCCCCACACAAGGTTAGACAAGCCACTTACCTCGAACCGGCTCAAAAATTAATCTGAAACCACGCTCTTGCCACGAGTACTCGACTCCAAATGGCCCAAATCTATTCAATTCAATTTCATAATGTAAATAACACTTCAAGTAACTGATTCTAGAATTAAAGTCTAAGCTAATACGCAAAATTATGAAAAATGACCAAAAAACCCCTAGAGTCCAAGTCTTGGAATCGGGTAAAATTTATATTTCCAGAAACCTCGCACTCTCACGAGTCTAACCATACCAAAATTATCCAAATCCCATAACATTTCGACCCTCAAATCCTCAAATATATCCGAGAGGGTTTCGAAACTCTTCCAACTAAATTCACAGATTTAATGCTAAAACTAGTAATAGATTCGAGTAATCTAACCAAAATTAAGTTAAGAACACTTACCCCATTATTTCACTCAAAAATCTCCCGAAAATTGCCTCTCCCCGAGATCCTAATTTGTAAAAATGGAAAATGGTTCGTCCCATTTTCAGAACTTAAAACATTCTGTCCAGCAAGTTTCGCATCTGCGACCAGATGAGCCGCATCTGCGGTCCCACAGGTGCGAGAAGAGATCTCGTTTCTACGGCGGTTTCCGCATCTGCGGACAAGGAGTCCGCTTCTGCGGACGCGCTTCTGCGATGGAGCGTCCACTTCTGTGATCTATTCTGGCCCTCCCTTTTTACGTTTCTGTGATGTAATAGCCACTTCTGCGGCTCCGCACTTGCGGAACCCAAACCGCAGGTGCGGTTATGACAGATATCAGTTGAAGCTACAACCTTCCAACTCCCAAAATTCTTCTGTCAACCTTCCGAAATCATCCCGAGGCCTCCGGGAACTCAACCAAAGGCACCAACAAGTCACAAACAACTATCCAAACTTGTACCAATCCTTAGAACACCTAAAACAACGTCGGAACCTCGAATTAACCATGGATTTCCAGCCTAAGAACTCCAAAATTCTCAAAATACGCTTTCGATCAAAAAGTCTATCAAACCTCATCCGAATGACCTGAAATTTTTGCACACACGCCATAATCAACACTATGGAACTATTCTAACTTCCGGAATTTCATTCCGACCCTCGGATCAAAATCTCACTATCGGATCGGAAACTTCAAAAATTCAACTTTCGGCATTCCAAGCCTAAATTAGCTACGGACCTCCAAAACACAATCTGATCATGCCCCTAAGCCCGAAATCATCTAACGGAGCTAACAGAACCATCGGATTTTCATTCTGAGGCCATCTTCATACTATTCCAACTACGGTCAACTTTCCAACACTTAAGCTCTCATTTAGGGACTAAGTGTCCCCAAAACTCTTCGAAACTCAAAACCGAACATCCCGACAAATCAAAATAGCATAAATAAACTTGGGGAAAGCAGTTAATAAGGGATCGGGGCGTAATTTCTTAATACGACCAGCCGAGTCGTCACATCCTCCTACACTTAAACATTCGTTCATCCTCGAACAAGCCTAGAGACATACCTGAAAAAGTAAAAAGATGAGGGCAATGGCTGCGCATATCCTACTCAGTCTCCCAGGTTGCCTCCTCAACCGGCTGACCCCACCATTGACCCCACTGCCAAGCTGGGAGGTAAGGCAAGCTCATAAGCAACCTCCCCAACACGTCTCAATATCTCAAAAGGGCCAATAAACCTCGGACTCAACTTTCATTTCTTCCCAAATCTCATAACACCCTTCATAGGCGAAACCCAAAGCGGAACCCACTCTCCGACCATATAGGAAACACCACGAACCTTCCGGTCCGTGTAACACTTCTGTCTGGACTGGGCTGTACGGAGTCTGTCCTGAATCACTTTTACCTTCTCCAAAGCATCCTGAACCAAATCAGTGCCCAATAATTTCGCCTCACCCGGCTCAAACCAACCCACCGGAGACCTACACCACCTACCATATAAAGCCTTATACGGTGCCATCTGAATGTTGGACTGATAGTTGTTGTTGTAAGCAAACTCCGCCAATGGCAAGAACTGATCCCAAGACCCTCCAAACTCAATCACACACGCACGGAGCATATCCTCAAGAATATGAATAGTGCGCTCGGACTGTCCATCCGTCTGAGGGTGAAATGTTGTACTCAACTCTACCGAGTACCTAACTTATGTTGAACGGCCCTCCAGAACCGTGATGTGAACTGAGTACCTCTATCTGAAATGATAGACACTGGAATACCATGCAGACGAACAATCTCCAGGATATAAATCTCCGCCAACCGCTCCGAGGAATAAGTAGTACACACAAGAATGAAATGAGCAAACTTGGCCAGCCGATCCACAATTACCCAAATAGCATCTAACTTCCTCAAAGTCCGTGGGAGACCAACTACAAAGTCCATGGTGATCTGCTCCCACTTCCACTCCAGAATCTCTATCTGCTGAAGCAACCCACCCGATCTCTGGTGCTCATACTTCACCTACTGACAGTTGAGGCACCGAGCTACAAATCCAACTATATCCTTCTTCATCCGTCTCCACCAGTAGTGCTGCCTCAAATCCTAATACGTCTTCGTGGCACCCGTATGAATGGAATACCGTGAGCTATGGGCCTCCTCCAGAATCAACTCCCGAAGCCCATCAACATTGGGTACACAAATCCGACCCTGCATCCTCAATACCCCATCATCACCAATAGTCATATCTCTGGCATCATTGTGCTGAACATTGTCCTTGAGGACAAGCAAATAAGGGTCATCATATTGTCGCTCCCTGATACGATCAAATAAGGAAGATGAGAAACCACGCAAGCTAGAACCCGATTGGGATTCGAAAGATCCAATCTCATAGACTGGCTGGCTGAGGCCTGAATATCCATCTCCATAGGCCTCTCTAATGCTGGTAAATAAGCCAAACTCCCCAAACTCTCTGCCCGGTAACTCAAAGCATCGGCCACCTCATTGGCCTTGCACGGGTGATACAGAATAGTGATGTCATAGTCCTTCAGCAACTTTAACCACCTCCTCTGGCGCAAATTTAGATCTTTTTGCTTGAATAGGTGCTACAAGCTCCAATGGTCAGTATAAATCTCACAGCAAACATCGTAGAAGTAATGGCGCCAAATCTTCAGGGCGTGAACAATGGCAGCTAACTCAAGGTCGTGAACAGGGTAGTTCTTCTCATGTATCTTCAATTATCTGGACACGTAGGCATTCACCTTACCGTCTTGCATCACACCACTCCGAGGCCAACCCTCGAGGAATCATAATAGACCGTATAAGACCCGGAACATGTAGGCAGTATCAAAATTGGGGTTGTGGTCAAAGCTGTCTTGAGATTCTGAAAGATCGCCTCACACTCCTCCGTCCACTAGAACAGAGCACCCTTCTGGGTCAACCTAGTCATAGGGGTTGCAATCAATGAAAACCCCTTCACAAAATGACGGTAGTAGCCTGCCAAACCAAGGAAACTACGGATCTCTATAGCTGAGGATGATCTGGGCTAACTCTACACGACCTCTATCTTCTTTGGATCCACCTAAATACCCTCACTCGATACCACGTGGCCTAGGAATGCCACTGAGTCCAACCAAAACTCACATTTTGAGAACTTAGCATATAACTTCTTCTCTCTCAAAGTCTGAAGCACAGTCCTCAGGTGCTGCTCATGATCTTCCCGACTCCGGGAATACACCAGAATATCATCAATAAAGACAATCACGAACGAGTCAAGATACGGCCGGAACATACTGTGCATCAAATGCATAAAGGCTGTTGGGGCATTGGTCAGCCCAAATGACATAAAGAGGAACTCATAATGACCATACTAAGTCCTGAAAGTAGTCTTCGAGATATCTGGCTCCCGAATCTTCAACTGATGGTAACATGAGCGCAAGTCAATCTTAGAAAATACTCATGCGCCCTAAAGTTGGTCAAACAAATCATCAATACGAGGCAAAGGATAATGGTTCTTCACTGTCACTTTGTTCAACTAGCGATAATCAATACACATACGCATAGAACCATCCTTTTTCTTCACAAACAAGATAGGAGCACCCCAAGGTGATACACTAGGTCGAATAATGTCACGACCCAAACTGAAGGGCCATGACTAGCACCCGACCACACTTTCCGAGCACCAACGTACATTTCATCTAACCTTCATTATTATCTTTTAGGGCTGACGAGATCAATATAAATGGTAGACCTAGATCATGGACAACCAGCAATAAAATATGACGGCATGAACATACATAGCAGGGGATGACCAGACAATCAAGAAACTACATATAAGGTATGAGCTACCACGCTACTATGAAAGACTATACAACAAAAACTAGCCGACAAGGCATACCAAACTATACATGAGCCGACACCTGTCTATGAGCCTCTAAAAGAACATAAGTGCTGCAACATATCCGGAACAGGGCCCCGACATACCCATAATGTCTATAACAAAAATTGCATACCAAGACCAAGGCAAGTCCGGAGAAGGGATCTCGCCAATCACCGCTGAACTGGACAGTCTACTGTGGTGGGGGAGCTGCACCTGCCTGTCTATCAGGACCTGCAGCACGACATGCAGCGTCCACAAATAAAAGGACGTCAGTACGAATAAAGTACTGAGTATGTAAGGCAAGGAACCATAAATACGATCAGTAATGTAAGCAAGGATAGAGAATATACAACTTGTAACATCTTAGTACCTCTGAGGGCTACTTACATGAAATGCATGATACATATGTATAAATACATAAACCTTTAAAGCATTCGCCTCTGTGGGCATCATCATCATCATATCGTACCCGGCCATAATCATCATCATCATATCGTACCCGGCCATAATAGGCTCGGTAGAATCGTACCCGGCCACGTGGAGCTCGGTAAAACCCAACTGATCAGTGGTTGCACAATAGGTGTCGTACCCGGCCAACTATAGCGTGGCTCGGTAGAGTAAAATAGATACATATATATAATGCATGCTCGACTCATGGAATCACATTCTAAACCTTTCGGAGTGACGTAAGGTCGGTATCCTCTGTACACGTTATTAGGACTAACTCTTCACTATGAACCTTATAAGAATCAGGAAGTACCAACAACATTGATAACATAAGAATAAGAGAAGCAACATTAACATCAATCGTTCCATAAGAGGGAAAACAATGTAAGTACTGCTAGCTTCTAAGAGTAGAGTATCTTGGAAGCTCGTTCATTACATTATGTACAATCGGAGTCGTGCAAAAGAAGGAAAGGGATAGCCTCACATACCTTGTATATACTGCCCCAATCTCAAGCTATGCAATTGTCAAAACTCCTTAGTCTACAATAAGAGAAACGATACTATCGTTATCATTTAAGCGTCATAACTATTATGTATCGACCACAACCTATTTTACGATGAAACGGACAGCACCTCCCCTATATATATGACCTCACACCATTCAAAACAGTCACCAAACAGCCCAAACAACATCAATAATAAACATATTGAGCCTCCCAAAATAGTCCACACACAGCCTAATCACTCCATACATACGACGACCACCGTAGTCGTGTCAAACAACCTGGAAATGTTACGAATAAATATCATCCCATAACCCTACATATATATGGTGTTTCTACACACCCTTCCTCCTCCAAAACTCCACAAGATAGTAGTAAAATATGCAGCCCAACAACAACGCAAAACAGTCCACAAAACAATAACATTACTACCAAGCCTTTCGATATATATCTCACAAGTTCTAGCTTCAATGGCTTAGCCGCAACTTGGATAATCTTAAATACATATAGAGTAAGAGGTTCCTTACCTTTATACAGAAATAACAACTCCAATTTGACCTTAAATTTCCATGAAATATCCCTCCAATGCTGCCACAACAACAAAAAAGCGAAACTAGCGATCAATTAGTGTTTTTTGGCACTAGAATCACTTTAGAAGGCTTGAAATCACCTAGGATTGATATTAAGAACATGAGGGAGTATTTACAGAAAATAAACCCTTTAAAACAACCTCCCACACGAGCTGGAATGACACAAAAATGAGTACCAACAAGAAGAACAAGAGACTTACTAGCGCCACGGAATTCCTGACACTTGATTTGTGTTGTTTGCCCTTTTTTGGGTCTTGAATCTTGAGAGAACCTTGAGAGGATGTTCCTAGGGTTATAAGGTCTGAAAATAGTGGGAAGAAATGACTTAAAATGGGTTGGAGGCATCCTATATAGGTCCAAATATCTTAAACCGACTTAGTGGGCCCCATAGAGAGGTGCTTGGCGCAGTCTCGCGAAAACGCGAATATCTCTCTACTCCGAGATCGTATCGATGAACGGTTTAATGCGTTGGAAACTAGACTCATAGATCTTTAATTTGGTGGGTAGATCACCCCGTAATTCCTTGTAAATTATGAGAAAAGATTAGAAACATTTGACCTAATGTTTAAGTAAAATTATGAACCTAAGTTGCGACAACTTTTGTCGACTTTTGTTTCATAACTCGTTTGACTTCAAGACTTATGATACGGATATTATATGATTAAAATACCTTAATAAATGACCTCTTGAGTGTATTAAGCACCGCTAGATTACCTGAAAATACAAGTTACAACATCCTTGATTCGTTTAACTTCTAATACTGGTTAATCACCCTTATACACTCTTGTATCACTTAAGACCAATAGGATTGACTTCTTATCATCTCAAAGATAATTCCTTCTTGGATTTATGTTAACTAATATATGGCATGAACTAACACATGTGGATATGGGTTGTAACACCCTCCCCCCCTTAGGAACATTCGTCCTCGAATGTAAGGGTTTATGGGGAGTTTAAATCATCGTGGATTCCAATGGAAATTTCCGATCAATTTTCCCCTATAAAATGGTCACTAGCAAAACTTGCAAGTAATTAAGCCCAACATATGGCTTCACAAGGCTACACAAAGCATTATGCGTATTTACATTATCTACATATCACCATTTTGTATTAAGGAGGAGTATTCTCAAATTATTGCTTACCTCATAGAGCCGTTTCACCTTCCAATGTATCCTGTCTTCCACCAGCATCCTTGTTATCTTCATTCTGGAATAAGTAAGGGTATTTAGACTTCATCTCCTCTTCTGCTTCCCATGTCATTTCTTCCATATTTTTGTTCCTCCACAATACTTTGACGGAAGCTACATCTTTTGTTCTCAGCTTGCGGACTTGCCGATCTAATATCGCCACTGGCACTTCTTCATATGATAGGTCCTCTGTAACTTGTACATCTTTGATAGGGACGACTCGAGAAGGGTCTCCAATACATTTTCTCAACATAGATACATGGAATACCGGGTGGACAAATTCCAATTCGGATGGCAATTCTAACTCATAAGCAACCTGTCCAATCCGTCGAAGAATTTTATACGGCCCGATATACCTTGGACTCAGCTTACCTTTCTTCCCAAAACGCATAATACCCTTCATTGGTGAGATCCTCAGGAAAACCCAATCACCAACCTCAAACTCTAGATCACGACGTCGGACATCAGAATAAGATTTTTGCCTGCTTTGTGCCGTCCTCAATCGCTCCTGTATCACTTTCACCTTCTCAATAGCTTGGTGAATCAAATCTGGCCCATATAATTCTGTTTCACCGACTTCGAACCATCCAACTGGTGATCTACATCTCCTCCCGTATAGTGCCTCGTATGGGGCCATTTTAATACTGGAATGGTAGCTATTGTTATAGGCGAATTCTATGAGTGGAAGATGATCATCCCAATTCCCCTTAAAATCTAGAACACATGCTCGTAGCATATCTTCCAGTGTCTGAATGGTACGTTCAGCCTGTCCGTCAGTCTGCGGATGAAATGCAGTGCTGAGATTTACCTGTGTGCCTAAACCCTTCTGGAAAGACCTCCAAAAGTTAGCCGTAAATTGAGCTCCTCGGTCTGATATAATAGATATGGGCACACCATGAAGCCTAACAATCTCCTTGATATACAACTTTGCATAATCTTCAGCCGTGTAAGTTGTCTTCACTGGCAGAAAATGGGCACATTTTGTAAGTCGATCAATTATCACCCAGATGGAGTCAAACTTATGATAAGAGCGAGGTAATCCAATAATGAAGTCCATATTAATCACCTCCCACTTCCAGGTCGGAATCTCTATATTTTGAAGCAATCCACCGGGTTTCTGATGTTCTATCTTTACTTGTTGACAATTGGGACACTGGGCTACAAATTCTGCAATAGACTTCTTCATATTATCCCACCAATACTGCTCCTTGACATCATGATACATCTTTGTCGAGCCGGGATGGATGGAATATCGGGATTGATGAATCTCATTCATAATCTTCTCTCGCAACCCTGCCACATTAGGCACACACAATCGGCTCTGGTATCTCAGTGCCCCATCTTTTCCGATCCCAAAAGCCATACTTTTACACTGTTGAATGCTTTCTCTTAATCGTACTAAGATAGGATCTTCATATTGTCGTGCTTTTACCTCGGCTACCAAAGATGATTCTGATGTATTCTGTACAGTAACACCTCCGTCATTAGAGTCTAACAATCTGATTCTCATATTGGCTAGCTGATGAAGCTCTTTAATCAACCCCCATCTACCTGCCTCAATATGTACTAAGCTTCCCATTGATTTACGGCTGAGAGCGTCTGCCACAACATTGGCTTTACCGGGATGATACAATATCTCGACGTCGTAGTCTTTCAATAATTCAAGCCACCTACGCTGCCTCAAATTCAACTCTTTCTGCTTGAAGATGTATTGTAAACTCTTGTGATCTGTGTAGATGTCAACATGGACGCCGTATAAGTAGTGCCGCCATATCTTCAAAGCATATATTACTGCAGCCAATTCCAAATCATGGGTTGGATAATTCTTTTCATGCTTCTTCAATTGTCTTGATGCATAAGCAATCACATTCCCACGCTGCATCAATACGCACCCCAAACCTATACCTGAGGCATCACAATATACCACATAACCTTCTGTTCCTTCAGGAAGAGTGAGCACTGGTGCAGATGTCAATCGATTCTTCAGCTCCTGAAAACTACGTTCACAAGTGTCAGACCACTGGAATTTGGTAGCTTTTTGTGTTAACTTAGTCAATGGTGATGATATAGAGGAAAATCCTTCTACAAACCGCCTATAATATCCTGCTAGCCCTAGGAAGCTGCGGACTTCTGATGGTGTTGTAGGTCTCGGCCAATTCTTTACTGCATCGATCTTCTGAGTGTCGACACTAATACCCTCATCAGATATCACATGGCCAAGGAATGCTACTGAGTTCAGCCAGAATTCACATTTGGAGAGCTTAGCATATAACTTACGATCCTGAAGCGTCTGTAATACTATCCGCAAGTGGCCCGCATGTTCCGCCTCCGAACGAGAATACACTAGAATGTCATCAATGAATACAATCACGAACACATCAAGATAGGGCCTGAATATAGTATTCATGAGATCCATAAAAGCTGCTGGGGCATTTGTTAGCCCGAACGACATCACCAAGAACTCAAAGTGCCCATATCTTGTCCGGAAGGCCGTCTTTGGAATATCCTTCTCCCTAACCCTCACCTGATGATACCCTGAACGTAAATCAATCTTAGAGAAATACTTGGCACCCTGGAGTTGGTCAAACAGGTCATCAATTCTTGGAAGTGGATACTTGTTCTTTATAGTAGACTTATTCAACTGTCGATAGTCGATACACATCCGTAACGACCCGTCTTTCTTCCGCACGAATAGGACTGGTGCACCCCAAGGTGAAGTGCTAGGCCTAATAAAGCCCTTATCCAGCAAGTCCTTCAACTGCACCTTCAACTCTCGCAACTCTGTCGGGGCCATTCTGTATGGAGGAATAGAGATCGGTTGAGTGTCAGGCAACACATCAATGCTAAACTCAATCTCCCTTTCAGGAGGAAGGCCTGGGAGTTCATCTGGGAAAACATCTGGGAATTCGTTGACCACAGGGATTGATTGTAAAGTAGGCGGTTTCGCCTCCGCATCCCTAACGCGAACGAGATGATAAATGTAACCTTTTGAGATCATTTTCCTTGCCTTAAGATAGGAAATAAACCTACCTTTCGGTGTAGCAATGTTCCCTTTCCATTCAATGACGGGTTCACCCGGAAATTGGAACCTAACCATCTTCGTACGACAGTCAACATTTGCATAGCATGAGGCCAACCAGTCCATTCCCATTATCACATCAAAATCAACCATTTCTAACTCAAATAAATTTGCCGAGGTTTGACGACTACAAATCATCACAGTGCAACCTCTATATACCCTTCTAGCAATCACAGAATCTCCTATCGGAGTAGATACCGCGAGGGGTTTACTTATCAATTCAGGTTCAATGCCAAACTTATTAGCCACAAAGGGTGTAACATATGATAATGTAGATCCCGGATCAATCAGCGCATATACATCATAAGAAAACACAGATATAATACCTGTAACAACATCTGGAGACGACTCGAGATCCTGTCGACCTACTAGAGCATAGGTTCGATTTTGAGCACCACTCGAACTCGGCACTGCACCTCTACCCCTACCACGACCTGTCGACTACTGAAAACCCCGTGCTGGAGGTCGAACTGATGAGGAAGAACCAGACACAGATCCAGTCGGCTGAGCCATACCATCACCTCCTCTATTAGGACAATCCCGCATCATATGGCCAGGCTGCCTGCACGAATAGCATGCATCAGAACCTCGACGACACAGTCCAAAGTGGGCCTTGCCGCACTGATCACAATGTGGTGTTGGGGGTCTCATCTGACTAGTATACCTGTGATGTTGCGAGCCAGATGCCCGTGAACTCTGACCTGGACCAGAATAGGATCGATCATATCGAGGCCTCTGAAACTGTGGAGGAGCACTAGCTACAGGTGGCGCCGAACTCCTCGAAAACTGTGGCCTGATGCGGCCTCTGAAGTCATCAGAATACCCTGCAAATCTCGCCCTCTTATGCTGGCCTCTATCCTGCTCCCTAACTGCCCTCTGCTGGCGCTTACGATCCTCTAGGGTCTGGGCATAAGCTTGAATACGGGAAATATCCATGCCCTCCACCAAGGAGGCTGTCGTACACTCATTTATCAGATGTGGTCCCAACCCATTCACGAACATATGCACCCTATCACTCATCTCGGCCACCATATGGGGAGCATACCTTGCCAAAGAATCAAACTGCATACTGTACTCTCGCACACTCATATTACCTTGTCTAAGGTTCAAGAACTTATCAGCTCTAGCTCGTCGTATCTCAACTGGCAAGTAGTGACGAAGAAAGGCCTCAGAAAATTCCTTCCACACAGCTGGAGGAGGGTTCGGACCCCTGGATCTCTCCCAACTATCATACCAGAGAACCGCTAAATCCCGTAGCCGATAAGAAGCCAACTCTACTGCCTCTGTATCACTAACATGCATAACCCGAAGTGTACGATGAACCTGGTCAATAAAAGTCTGTGGGTCCTCCTTGGGGTCTGATCCGGTAAACACTGGAGGGTCTAAATTAATAAAATCACGAACTCTTGTACTAACTGGTTTCTCAGCAGCACCTGTATTCTGCCTCTGAGCCTGAGCAGCTACCAAGCTAGTCAATAACTGCAAAGCACTCCGCATATCCTGGTCTGGAGTGCCAGACGGAGGAACTGGAGGCGCTGGGTGCCTTCTAATATCCTCTGGAGGAGATGGAGTAGATGAGGTATGAGAGGGCATCTCACTTTGAGCCTCACTTTGTCCTGCTCTGACTTGGGGCACCTGACTGGTACCCTCTCCCGCTGCTGTATCAAGCCGTCTACTAATCGTTTGCTTCCTAGTCGAAGGCATCACTGAAAAAAACAAGGTGAATATTAGAGACGAACACTTACGACTCAACTCTACGCACGATCTAGATTCAGGAAGAAGGTAACAACCCTAGATGTCATGTAGCCTCCTGATTATAAATGTGGCGCGCTACACATCCATAATCAAGACTCTACTAGACACGGCTCATAGACAACCCCTAGGACAGACTTGCTCTGATACCAAGTTTGTCACGACCCAAACTGAAGGGCCATGACTAGCACCCGACCACACTTGCCGAGCACCAACGTACATTTCATCTAACCTTCATTATTATCTTTTAGGGCTGACGAGATCAATATAAATGGTAGACCTAGATCATGGACAACCAGCAATAAAATATGACGGCATGAACATACATAGCAGGGGATGACCAGACAATCAAGAAACTACATATAAGGTATGAGCTACCACGCTACTATGAAAGACTATACAACAAAAACTAGCCGACAAGGCATACCAAACTATACATGAGCCGACACCTGTCTATGAGCCTCTAAAAGAACATAAGTGTTGCAACATAGCCGGAACAGGGCCCCGACATACCCATAATGTCTATAACAAAAATTGCATACCAAGACCAAGGCAAGTCCGGAGAAGGGATCTCGCCAATCACCGCTGAACTGGACAGTCTACTGTGGTGGGGGAGCTGCACCTGCCTGTCTATCAGGACCTGCAGCACGACATGCAGCGTCCACAAATAAAAGGACGTCAGTACGAATAAAGTACTGAGTATGTAAGGCAAGGAACCATAAATACGATCAGTAATGTAAGCAAGGATAGAGAATATACAACTTGTAACATCTTAGTACCTCTGAGGGCTACTTACATGAAATGCATGATACATATGTATAAATACATAAACCTTTAAAGCATTTGCCTCTGTGGGCATCATCATCATCATATCGTACCCGGCCATAATAGGCTCGGTAAAAAAACGTACCCGGCCATCATAAGGCTCGGTAGAATCGTACCCGGCCACGTGGAGCTCGGTAAAACCCAACTGATTAGTGGTTGCACAATAGGTGCTGTACCCGGCCAACTATAGCGTGGCTCGGTAGAGTAAAATAGATACATATATATAATGCATGCTCGACTCATGGAATCACATTCTAAACCTTTCGGAGTGATGTAAGGTCGGTATCCTCTGTACACGTTATTAGGACTAACTCTTCACTATGAACCTTATAAGAATCAGGAAGTACCAACAACATTGATAACATAAGAATAAGAGAAGCAACATTAACATCAATCATTCCATAAGAGGGAAAACAATGTAAGTACTGCTAGCTTCTAAGAGTAGAGTATCTTGGAAGCTCGTTCATTACATTATGTACAATCGGAGTCGTGCAAAAGAAGGAAAGGGATAGCCTCACATACCTTGTATATACTGCCCCAATCTCAAGCTATGCAATTGTCAAAACTCCTTAGTCTACAATAAGAGAAACGATACTATCGTTATCATTTAAGCGTCATAACTATTATGTATCGACCACAACCTATTTTACGATGAAACGGACAGCACCTCCCCTATATATATGACCTCACACCATTCAAAACAGTCACCAAACAGCCCAAACAACATCAATAATAAACATATTGAGCCTCCCAAAATAGTCCACACACAGCCTAATCACTCCATACATACGACGACCACCGTAGTCGTGTCAAACAACCTGGAAATGTTACGAATAACTATCAGCCCATAACCCTACATATATATGGTGTTTCTACACACCCTTCCTCCTCCAAAACTCCACAAGATAGTAGTAAAATACGCAGCCCAACAACAACGCAAAACAGTCCACAAAACAATAACATTACTACCAAGCCTTTCGATATATATCTCACAAGTTCTAGCTTCAATGGCTTAGCCGCAACTTGGATAATCTTAAATACATATAGAGTAAGAGGTTCCTTACCTTTATACAGAAAGAACAACTCCAATTTGACCTTAAATTTCCATGAAATATCCCTCCAATGCTGCCACAACAACAAAAAAGCGAAACTAGCGATCAATTAGTGTTTTTCGGCACTAGAATCACTTTAGAAGGCTTGAAATCACCTAGGATTGATATTAAGAACATGAGGGAGTATTTAAAGAACATAAACCCTTTAAAACAACCTCCCACACGAGCTGGAACGACACAAAAATGAGCAACAACAAGAAGAACAAGAGACTTACTAGCGCCACGGAATTCCCGACACTTGATTTGTGTTGTTTGCCCTTTTTGGGTCTTGAATCTTGAGAGAACCTTGAGAGGATGTTCCTAGGGTTCTAAGATCTGAAAATAGTGAGAATAATTGACTTAAAACGGGTTGGAGGCATCCTATATAGGTACAAATATCTTAAACCGCCTTAGTGGGCCCCATAGAGAGGTGTTTGGCGCAGTCTCGCGAAAACGTGAATATCTCTCTACTCCGAGATTGTATCGATGAACGGTTTAATGCGTTGGAAACTAGACTCATAGATCTTTAATTTGGTTGGTAGATCACCCCGTAATTCCTTGTAAATTATGAGAAAAGATTAGAAACATTTGACCTAATGTTTAAGTAAAATTATGAACCTAAGTTGCGACAACTTTTGTCGACTTTTGTTTCATAACTCGTTTGACTTCAAGACTTATGATACAGATATTATATGATTAAAATACCTTAATAAATGACCTCTTGAGTGTATTAAGCACCGCTAGATTACCTGAAAATACGAGTTACAACATCCTTGATTCGTTTAACTTCTAATACTGGTTAATCACCCTTATACACTCTTGTATCACTTAAGACCAATAGGATTGACTTCTTATCATCTCAAAGATAATTCCTTCTTGGATTTATGTTAACTAATATATGGCATGAACTAACACATGTGGATATGGGTTGTAACACCCTCCCCCCTTAGGAACATTCGTCCTCGAATGTAAGGGTTTATGGGGAGTTTAAATCATCGTGGATTCCAATGGAAATTTCCGATCAATTTTCCCCTATAAAATGGTCACTAGCAAAACTTGCAAGTAATTAAGCCCAACATATGGCTTCACAAGGCTACACAAAGCATTATGCGTATTTACATTATCTACATATCACCATTTTGTATTAAGGAGGAGTATTCTCAAATTATTGCTTACCTCATAGAGCCGTTTCACCTTCCAATGTATCCTGTCTTCCACCAGCATCCTTGTTATCTTCATTCTGGAATAAGTAAGGGTATTTAGACTTCATCTCCTCTTCTGCTTCCCATGTCATTTCTTCCATATTTTTGTTCCTCCACAATACTTTGACGGAAGCTACATCTTTTGTTCTCAGCTTGCGGACTTGCCGATCTAATATCGCCACTGGCACTTCTTCATATGATAGGTCCTCTGTAACTTGTACATCTTTGATAGGGACGACTCGAGAAGGGTCTCCAATACATTTTCTCAACATAGATACATGGAATACCGGGTGGACAAATTCCAATTCGGATGGCAATTCTAACTCATAAGCAACCTGTCCAATCCGTCGAAGAATTTTATACGGCCCGATATACCTTGGACTCAGCTTACCTTTCTTCCCAAAACGCATAATACCCTTCATTGGTGAGATCCTCAGGAAAACCCAATCACCAACCTCAAACTCTAGATCACGACGTCGGACATCAGAATAAGATTTTTGCCTGCTTTGTGCCGTCCTCAATCGCTCCTGTATCACTTTCACCTTCTCAATAGCTTGGTGAATCAAATCTGGCCCATATAATTCTGTTTCACCGACTTCGAACCATCCAACTGGTGATCTACATCTCCTCCCGTATAGTGCCTCGTATGGGGCCATTTTAATACTGGAATGGTAGCTATTGTTATAGGCGAATTCTATGAGTGGAAGATGATCATCCCAATTCCCCTTAAAATCTAGAACACATGCTCGTAGCATATCTTCCAGTGTCTGAATGGTACGTTCAGCCTGTCCGTCAGTCTGCGGATGAAATGCAGTGCTGAGATTTACCTGTGTGCCTAAACCCTTCTGGAAAGACCTCCAAAAGTTAGCCGTAAATTGAGCTCCTCGGTCTGATATAATAGATATGGGCACACCATGAAGCCTAACAATCTCCTTGATATACAACTTTGCATAATCTTCAGCCGTGTAAGTTGTCTTCACTGGCAGAAAATGGGCACATTTTGTAAGTCGATCAATTATCACCCAGATGGAGTCAAACTTATGATAAGAGCGAGGTAATCCAATAATGAAGTCCATATTAATCACCTCCCACTTCCAGGTCGGAATCTCTATATTTTGAAGCAATCCACCGGGTTTCTGATGTTCTATCTTTACTTGTTGACAATTGGGACACTGGGCTACAAATTCTGCAATAGACTTCTTCATATTATCCCACCAATACTGCTCCTTGACATCATGATACATCTTTGTCGAGCCGGGATGGATGGAATATCGGGATTGATGAATCTCATTCATAATCTTCTCTCGCAACCCTGCCACATTAGGCACACACAATCGGCTCTGGTATCTCAGTGCCCCATCTTTTCCGATCCTAAAAGCCATACTTTTACACTGTTGAATTGCTTTCTCTTAATCGTACTAAGATAGGATCTTCATATTGTCGTGTTTTTACCTCGGCTACCAAAGATGATTCTGATGTATTCTGTACAGTAACACCTCCGTCATCAGAGTCTAACAATCTGATTCTCATATTGGCTAGCTGATGAAGCTCTTTAATCAACCCCCATCTACCTGCCTCAATATGTACTAAGCTTCCCATTGATTTACGGCTGAGAGCGTCTGCCACAACATTGGCTTTACCGGGATGATACAATATCTCGACGTCGTAGTCTTTCAATAATTCAAGCCACCTACGCTGCCTCAAATTCAACTCTTTCTGCTTGAAGATGTATTGTAAACTCTTGTGATCTGTGTAGATGTCAACATGGACGCCGTATAAGTAGTGCCGCCATATCTTCAAAGCATATATTACTGCAGCCAATTCCAAATCATGGGTTGGATAATTCTTTTCATGCTTCTTCAATTGTCTTGATGCATAAGCAATCACATTCCCATGCTGCATCAATACGCACCCCAAACCTATACCTGAGGCATCACAATATACCACATAACCTTCTGTTCCTTCAGGAAGAGTGAGCACTGGTGCAGATGTCAATCGATTCTTCAGCTCCTGAAAACTACGTTCACAAGTGTCAGACCACTGGAATTTGGTAGCTTTTTGTGTTAACTTAGTCAATGGTGATGATATAGAGGAAAATCCTTCTACAAACCGCCTATA
This sequence comes from Nicotiana sylvestris, assembly GCF_000393655.2. NCBI lineage: Eukaryota > Viridiplantae > Streptophyta > Magnoliopsida > Solanales > Solanaceae > Nicotiana > Nicotiana sylvestris. Next base: position 53,863,677 of record NC_091057.1, on the reverse strand, counting down.
ATATCCTGCTAGCCCTAGGAAGCTGCGGACTTCTGATGGTGTTGTAGGTCTCGGCCAATTCTTTACTGCATCGATCTTCTGAGTGTCGACACTAATACCCTCATCAGATATCACATGGCCAAGGAATGCTACTGAGTTCAGCCAGAATTCACATTTGGAGAGCTTAGCATATAACTTACGATCCTGAAGCGTCTGTAATACTATCCGCAAGTGGCCCGCATGTTCCGCCTCCGAACGAGAATACACTAGAATGTCATCAATGAATACAATCACGAACACATCAAGATAGGGCCTGAATATAGTATTCATGAGATCCATAAAAGCTGTTGGGGCATTTGTTAGCCCGAACGACATCACCAAGAACTCAAAGTGCCCATATCTTGTCCGGAAGGCCGTCTTTGGAATATCCTTCTCCCTAACCCTCACCTGATGATACCCTGAACGTAAATCAATCTTAGAGAAATACTTGGCACCCTGGAGTTGGTCAAACAGGTCATCAATTCTTGGAAGTGGATACTTGTTCTTTATAGTAGACTTATTCAACTGTCGATAGTCGATACACATCCGTAACGACCCATCTTTCTTCCGCACGAATAGGACTGGTGCACCCCAAGGTGAAGTGCTAGGCCTAATAAAGCCCTTATCCAGCAAGTCCTTCAACTGCACCTTCAACTCTCGCAACTCTGTCGGGGCCATTCTGTATGGAGGAATAGAGATCGGTTGAGTGTCAGGCAACACATCAATGCTAAACTCAATCTCCCTTTCAGGAGGAAGGCCTGGGAGTTCATCTGGAAAAACATCTAGGAATTCGTTGACCACAGGGATTGATTGTAAAGTAGGCGGTTTCGCCTCCGCATCCCTAACACGAACGAGATGATAAATGTAACCTTTTGAGATCATTTTCCTTGCCTTAAGATAGGAAATAAACCTACCTTTCGGTGTAGCAATGTTCCCTTTCCATTCAATGACGGGTTCACCCGGAAATTGGAACCTAACCATCTTCGTACGACAGTCAACATTTGCATAGCATGAGGCCAACCAGTCCATTCCCATTATCACATCAAAATCAACCATTTCTAACTCAAATAAATTTGCCGAGGTTTGACGACTACAAATCATCACAGTGCAACCTCTATATACCCTTCTAGCAATCACAGAATCTCCTATCGGAGTAGATACCGCGAGGGGTTTACTTATCAATTCAGGTTCAATGCCAAACTTATTAGCCACAAAGGGTGTAACATATGATAATGTAGATCCCGGATCAATCAGCGCATATACATCATAAGAAAACACAGATATAATACCTGTAACAACATCTGGAGACGACTCGAGATCCTGTCGACCTACTAGAGCATAGGTTCGATTTTGAGCACCACTCGAACTCGGCACTGCACCTCTACCCCTACCACGACCTGTCGACTACTGAAAACCCCGTGCTGGAGGTCGAACTGATGAGGAAGAACCAGACACAGATCCAGTCGGCTGAGCCATACCATCACCTCCTCTATTAGGACAATCCCGCATCATATGGCCAGGCTGCCCGCACGAATAGCATGCATCAGAACCTCGACGACACAGTCCAAAGTGGGCCTTGCCGCACTGATCACAATGTGGTGTTGGGGGTCTCATCTGACTAGTATCCCTGTGATGTTGCGAGCCAGATGCCCGCGAACTCTGACCTGGACCAGAATAGGATCGATCATATCGAGGCCTCTGAAACTGTGGAGGAGCACTAGCTACAGGTGGCGCCGAACTCCTCGAAAACTGTGGCCTGATGCGGCCTCTGAAGTCATCAGAATACCCTGCAAATCTCGCCCTCTTATGCTGGCCTCTATCCTGCTCCCTAACTGCCCTCTGCTGGCGCTTACGATCCTCTAGGGTCTGGGCATAAGCTTGAATACGGGAAATATCCATGCCCTCCACCAAGGAGGCTGTCGTACACTCATTTATCAGATGTGGTCCCAACCCATTCACGAACATATGCACCCTATCACTCATCTCGGCCACCATATGGGGAGCATACCTTGCCAAAGAATCAAACTGCATACTGTACTCTCGCACACTCATATTACCTTGTCTAAGGTTCAAGAACTTATCAGCTCTAGCTCGTCGTATCTCAACTGGCAAGTAGTGACGAAGAAAGGCCTCAGAAAATTCCTTCCACACAGCTGGAGGAGGGTTCGGACCCCTGGATCTCTCCCAACTATCATACCAGAGAACCGCTAAATCCCGTAGCCGATAAGAAGCCAACTCTACTGCCTCTGTATCACTAACATGCATAACCCGAAGTGTACGATGAACCTGGTCAATAAAAGTCTGTGGGTCCTCCTTGGGGTCTGATCCGGTAAACACTGGAGGGTCTAAATTAATAAAATCACGAACTCTTGTACTAACTGGTTTCTCAGCAGCACCTGTATTCTGCCTCTGAGCCTGAGCAGCTACCAAGCTAGTCAATAACTGCAAAGCACTCCGCATATCCTGGTCTGGAGTGCCAGACGGAGGAACTGGAGGCGCTGGGTGCCTTCTAATATCCTCTGGAGGAGATGGAATAGATGAGGTATGAGAGGGCATCTCACTCTGAACCTCACTTTGTCCTGCTCTGACTTGGGGCACCTGACTGGTACCCTCTCCCGCTGCTGTATCAAGCCGTCTACTAATCGTTTGCTTCCTAGTCGAAGGCATCACTGAAAAAAACAAGGTGAATATTAGAGACGAACACTTACGACTCAACTCTACGCACGATCTAGATTCAGGAAGAAGGTAACAACCCTAGATGTCATGTAGCCTCCTGATTATAAATGTGGCGCGCTACACATCCATAATCAAGACTCTACTAGACACGGCTCATAGACAACTCCTAGGACAGACTTGCTCTGATACCAAGTTTGTCACGACCCAAACTGAAGGGCCATGACTAGCACCCGACCACACTTGCCGAGCACCAACGTACATTTCATCTAACCTTCATTATTATCTTTTAGGGCTGACGAGATCAATATAAATGGTAGACCTAGATCATGGACAACCAGCAATAAAATATGACGGCATGAACATACATAGCAGGGGATGACCAGACAATCAAGAAACTACATATAAGGTATGAGCTACCACGCTACTATGAAAGACTATACAACAAAAACTAGCCGACAAGGCATACCAAACTATACATGAGCCGACACCTGTCTATGAGCCTCTAAAAGAACATAAGTGTTGCAACATAGCCGGAACAGGGCCCCGACATACCCATAATGTCTATAACAAAAATTGCATACCAAGACCAAGGCAAGTCCGGAGAAGGGATCTCGCCAATCACCGCTGAACTGGACAGTCTACTGTGGTGGGGGAGCTGCACCTGCCTGTCTATCAGGACCTGCAGCACGACATGCAGCGTCCACAAATAAAAGGACGTCAGTACGAATAAAGTACTGAGTATGTAAGGCAAGGAACCATAAATACGATCAGTAATGTAAGCAAGGATAGAGAATATACAACTTGTAACATCTTAGTACCTCTGAGGGCTACTTACATGAAATGCATGATACATATGTATAAATACATAAACCTTTAAAGCATTTGCCTCTGTGGGCATCATCATCATCATATCATACCCGGCCATAATAGGCTCGGTAAAAAAAATGTACCCGGCCATTATAAGGCTCGGTAGAATCGTACCCGGCCACGTGGAGCTCGGTAAAACCCAACTGATCAGTGGTTGCACAATAGGTGCCGTACCCGGCCAACTATAGCGTGGCTCGGTAGAGTAAAATAGATACATATATATAATGCATGCTCGACTCATGGAATCACATTCTAAACCTTTCGGAGTGACGTAAGGTCGGTATCCTCTGTACACGTTATTAGGACTAACTCTTCACTATGAACCTTATAAGAATCAGGAAGTACCAACAACATTGATAACATAAGAATAAGAGAAGCAACATTAACATCAATCGTTCCATAAGAGGGAAAACAATGTAAGTACTGCTAGCTTCTAAGAGTAGAGTATCTTGGAAGCTCGTTCATTACATTATGTACAATCAGAGTCGTGCAAAAGAAGGAAAGGGATAGCCTCACATACCTTGTATATACTGCCCCAATCTCAAGCTATGCAATTGTCAAAACTCCTTAGTCTACAATAAGAGAAACGATACTATCGTTATCATTTAAGCGTCATAACTATTATGTATCGACCACAACCTATTTTACGATGAAACGGACAGCACCTCCCCTATATATATGACCTCACACCATTCAAAACAGTCACCAAACAGCCCAAACAACATCAATAATAAACATATTGAGCCTCCCAAAATAGTCCACACACAGCCTAATCACTCCATACATACGACGACCACCGTAGTCGTGTCAAACAACCTGGAAATGTTACGAATAACTATCAGCCCATAACCCTACATATATATGGTGTTTCTACACACCCTTCCTCCTCCAAAACTCCACAAGATAGTAGTAAAATACGCAGCCCAACAACAACGCAAAACAGTCCACAAAACAATAACATTACTACCAAGCCTTTCGATATATATCTCACAAGTTCTAGCTTCAATGGCTTAGCCGCAACTTGGATAATCTTAAATACATATAGAGTAAGAGGTTCCTTACCTTTATACAGAAAGAACAACTCCAATTTGACCTTAAATTTCCATGAAATATCCCTCCAATGCTGCCACAACAACAAAAAAGCGAAACTAGCGATCAATTAGTGTTTTTCGGCACTAGAATCACTTTAGAAGGCTTGAAATCACCTAGGATTGATATTAAGAACATGAGGGAGTATTTAAAGAACATAAACCCTTTAAAACAACCTCCCACACGAGCTGGAACGACACAAAAATGAGCAACAACAAGAAGAACAAGAGACTTACTAGCGCCACGGAATTTCCGACACTTGATTTGTGTTGTTTGCCCTTTTTGGGTCTTGAATCTTGAGAGAACCTTGAGAGGATGTTCCTAGGGTTATAAGGTCTGAAAATAGTGAGAATAAATGACTTAAAACGGGTTGGAGGCATCCTATATAGGTCCAAATATCTTAAACCGCCTTAGTGGGCCCCATAGAGAGGTGCTTGGCGCAGTCTCGCGAAAACGTGAATATCTCTCTACTCCAAGATCGTATCGATGAACGGTTTAATGCGTTAGAAACTAGACGCATAGATCTTTAATTTTGTTGGTAGATCACCCCGTAGTTCCTTGTAAATTAAGAGAAAATATTAGAAACATTTGACCTAATGTTTAAGTAAAATTATGAACCTAAGTTGCGACAACTTTTGTCGACTTTTGTTTCATAACTCGTTTGACTTCAAGACTTATGATACGGATATTATATGATTAAAATACCTTAATAAATGACCTCTTGAGTGTATTAAGCACCGCTAGATTACCTGAAAATACAAGTTACAACATCCTTGATTCGTTTAACTTCTAATACTGGTTAATCACCCTTATACACTCTTGTATCACTTAAGACCAATAGGATTGACTTCTTATCATCTCAAAGATAATTCATTCTTGGATTTATGTTAACTAATATATGGCATGAACTAACACATGTGGATATGGGTTGTAACAAATAAAACCCTTATCAAGTAATTCCTGCAACTGATCCTTCAACTTTTTCAACTCAGGAGGAGCCATACGATACGGAGGAATAGAAATGGGTTGAGTGCCCTGCAACAGATCAATGCCAAGATCAATATCTCTATCAGGCGGCATGCCTAGAAGATCAGCTGGAAACATATCGGGAAAATCCCGTACTACTGGGACTGAATCAACTGAAGGGGTATCAATACTGACATCTCTCACATAAGCTAAATACGTGTCACATCCCTTCTCAACCATGCGTTGAGCCTTAAGGAAGGAAATAACTCTACTGGGAGTGTGATCTAAAATACCCCTCCACTCAACACGCGGTATACCTGGCATATCCAGTGTCACGGTTTTGGCGTGACAATCAAGAATAGCATAATGGGGTGACAACCAGTCCATGCCCAAGATAATGTTAAAATCTACCATGCTGAGTAATAACAAATCAACTCTGGTCTCAAAACCACGAAGAGTAACCAAACACGACCGATAAACATGGTCCACAACAAATGAATCACCCATAGGAGTAGAAACATAAACAGGGGAACTCAAAAAATCCCGAGGTACACCCAAATGCGGAGCAAAATAAGAAGACACATAAGAGTAAGTGGAGCCTAGATCAAATAGAACCGATGCATCTATATGACAATACCTGTGATGACAGAATCGGAGGCAACAGCCTTAGTACGGGCATAGTATTTGTCTTGTCCTCCCTCTCTAGGGTGACCTCTACCTCACCAACCTCTACCTCTAGCTGGCTGAGCAGAAGGGGTAGCAACTAGAGCTGTGATCATAGCTTGAGAACTCTGCAGAGCACGCTATGGCTGAGACGTCTGTGGAGGTGCACTCCTCCCAAGTCTGGGGCAATCCCTTACCACATGGCATATGTCACCACACTCAAAACAAGCTTTAGGAGGACGTGGTAGCGGGAACTATGTTGTACGGGTACCCTAAGAGCCCTGAACACCTAAAACACTGTGTGAAATCTAAGATGCAAACTAAGCTGGCTGACCCACAAAACATCTACCATGTCGTACTCTTCCTCCAAAATAAGGACCAGTGGGTCTCTCTAGTCTACAAGGCCTCCTTACTTCCCTATATTCTCTCTTCTGACCTCGTTTGCCCTCTCTCTCATGGACCCACCTATCTTCTACTCAGTGAAAGGTCCTCACTACCCGCTGAACTGGGACCACAGGCCGTGTCGCTATGATTCCCGGAACCCGACCAATGAGAACTCGCTGCTCTGGAGTGGGGGTGGTGGATGTTTGGGTCCCTTCCCTGATCTGTGAAGTAGTTGGTACAACCTGAATCAACCCTGCCTGAACTAACGTTCCAAACATGCTCGGAACTGTGCAAATGTCACTTGAAAGGCTGGAGCAGTAGTAGCAGTAGGCGCATCCGGTGCCTGGGCTCTAGCTGGAACTGCTGGTGGCTCCTCAGTGGCAGCTTGCGCGGGTGCTCTTGCTTCATTGCGTGCGCGTGCGCGTGTGCGTACTTGGCCTCTACCCCGGCCCCGACTTCTGGCAACTCTCGCAGGGGCACGGGTGCCTGATCATTTCAGGTAGTGCGTGTCCTCACCATCGGTGAGAGAATAGAAAATAGAAGTTTAGAATTCGTGATGTCAAAAATCTCGCACGACAGGGAAATCAAATGAAGTGGAATTTTCTTAACGGTTACATAGCCTCTCGTAGATAAGTACAGACGTCTCCGTACCGATCAGTGAGACTCTAATAAACTGGCTTGTGATCCATGACTCCTATGAACCTAGTGCTCTGATAACAACTTGTCACGACCTCGGTTCGCCCTCCGTGAACCATCGTGACGGCACCTAGTCTCTATGACAAGGTAAGCCTAATTTGCGGAAGAAAACCAAAATTTACGGAAGTAAATAATTTAAAACAGAAATAAAGTAGTAACAGTGTTTAAATGTGTTGCTTGGCTTACACCATGTTTAACTCTCAATACCAATACATAAATCTAAGACGCGGAAACCCACGAATCACAAGCTAAGAAAAACACTGCATAGCTCTAACTCCAAAATGTCTAATAAGAACAGAAAAATACAGAAGGGCTAAATACTAAAAGCAGGAATAGAAAGGGACTTCTTGATCTGCGGACGTGGCAGATGTACATCGAAGTTTCTACGGCAGTCACCTCCTCAAGGATGGTAGGCCTGAGTAGCGGTACCTGGATTTGCACATGAAAAACATGCATAGAAGAGCGGTACTCAGTAAGTGCCAAGCCTAACCTCGGTTGGGTAGTGACGAGGAAGGTCAGGGCCCTACTGAGATAAAATAAAGAATATGAGACATGATAGTATAAGATAAGCAGTACAATTGAAAATCTACAGTAAGAATCTACACATGATAATAAGGAGTACAATAACGGAAAAAGAAATAATGGCAAACACTAGGAAGTACAACTCATAACAAGGATGATAATCGGGGATCTCTCAGTATCCCGAGGATCTCTTAGTACCCTCAATATATACCAGGGATCTCTTGGTATCCCGAGGATCTCTCGGCATCCTCAATGTATGTTAGGGATCTTTTGGTATCTCAAGGATCTCTTGGTATCCTCAATAGATGTTAAGGATCTCTTGGTATCCCGAGGATCTTTTGGTACCCTTAATGTATGATAGGGATCTCATGGTATCCCGAGGATCTCTTGGTATCCTCAATGTATGATAGGGATCTCTTGGTATCCCGAGGATCTCTCGGTATCCTTAATATATTCTAGGGAACTTTTGGTATCCCGAGGGTCTATTAGTATCCTCAATATACGTGCCAGGGATTTCTTGGTATCCCGCACCTCAGTTCAGATCATAAATATGTACAAGGGATCTCCCGAGATGTCGTCCCATAGTCTCAAAGTAAAAACACACAGCAGCAACACAAGAATACCTTACTAAGCTAAATTTCGTACCAAGTAAATAGTGAATTCTAGCCTAACATGCTTCACGTAATGCAATTAAGGCAGTTTAAGCAAATAGGCAATTAAGTCAACTAAATATGCTTTTCTAAACTAGCAACAGGCTAAATTCACAAGTAGAATAAAACAGGAAAAAGAACTCAATTGAAATACTTAAGGAAAAACTGGATTTTCAACAATTATCTCAAGTACGCGCTCATCACCTCACGTGTAAGGCATTTCAATTATCAAATATATCATATCCTAAGGGGAAGGTCCCCCACACAAGGTTAGACAAGCCACTTACCTCGAACCGGCTCAAAAATCAATCTAAAACCATGCTTTTGCCCCGAGTACTCGACTCCAAATGGCCCAAATCTATTCAATTCAATTTCATAATGTAAATAATACTTCAAGTAATTGATTCTACAATTAAAGTCTAAGCTAATACGCAAAATTATGAAAAATGACCAAAACACCCCTCTAGCGCACGTCTTGGAATCGGGTAAAATTTATATTTCCAGAAACCTCGCACTCTCACGAGTCTAACCATACCAAAATTATCCAAATCCCATAATATTTTGACCCTCAAATACTCAAATATATCTGAGAGGGTTTTGAAACTCTTCCAACTAAATTCACAGATTTAATACCAAAACTAGTAATAGATTCGAGTAATGTAACCAAAACTAAGTTAAGAACACTTACCCCGTTGTTTCTCTCAAAAATCTCCCAAAAATCGCCTCTCCCCGAGCTCCAAATTTGTAAAAATGGAAAATGGGACGAAGTCCCATTTTCAGAACTTAAAAAATTCTGTCCAGCAAGTTTCGCATCTGCGACCAAATGAGCCACCTGCGGTCCCGCAGGTGCGAGAAGAGATCTCGCTTCTGCGGCGGTTTCCGCATCTGCGGGCAAGGAGTCCGCTTCTATGGACGTGCTTCTGCGATAGAGCGCCCGCTTCTGCGGTCTATGCTGGCCCTCTCTTTTTCTGCTTCTACGATGTAATAGCCGCTTCTACGGCTCCGCACCTGCGTAACCCAAACCGCAGGTGCGGTTAGGACAGATATCAACTGAAGCTGCAACCTTCCAACTCCCAAAATTCTTCCTTCAACCATCCGAAATCATCCTGAGGCCTCCGGGACCTCAACCAAAGGCACCAACAAGTCACAAATAACTATCCAAACTTGTACCAATCCTTAGAACACCTAAAACAACATCGGAACCTCGAATTAACCATGGATTCCAAACCTAAGAACTCCAAAATTCTCAAAATACGCTTTCGATCAAAAAGGCTATCAAACCTCGTCCGAATGACCTGAAATTTTTGCACACGGGTCACATTCAACACTATGGAGCTATTCCAACTTTCAGAATTCCATTCCAACCCTCGGATCAAAATCTCACTATCGGACCGGAAACTTCAAAAATTCAACTTTCGGCCTTCCAAACCTAAATTAGCTGCGGGCCTCCAAAACACAATCGGATCATGCCCCTAAGCCTGAAATCACCTAACGGAGCTAACGGAACATCAGATTTCCATTCCGATGCCCTCTTCACACTGTTCCGACTATGGTCAACTTTCCAACACTTAAGCTCTCATTTAGGGACTAAGTGTCCCAAAAATCTCCGAAACTCAAAACCAAACATCCCGGCAAATCAAAATAGCATAATTAAGCTTGGGAAAAGCAGTTAATAGGGGATCGGGGCGTAATTTCTTAAGGGGCCGACTGGGTTGTCATATACAAATACGACCAGCTATGAATAAATTTTTGAATTATAGTACACATGCAGGAAAGACTACTGCCAATTATTCTACTACCTGTACTTTAAATATTCTAATGTATTAGCAGTAAGTAACTTATTCTTTTGATTGGAGAGAAATAGCCTTTCAATTTCTTTACAAACAAATCATATAGTAACAGCTAAGCTAAGCCTTAAAAATTAGTGTGTCAACATTAATTCTGTTGTCGATGTGTCACATGTAAATCACACAACAATAAGTATGTGCCCATGTTTACCAAAATCAAGCCCACAGTAAAATATCAAGAAATTACACTTAATGAACTTAAAATGGATGGTCTTGAGTTCTTGAGGACAATACTTGTTAAACTAAAAGTTATGCCTATGAGATAAGTTGGGTCAAAAAATCAATAGTGGTACCAAAGGGTCCTATTTGTGCAAATCACCCTTAAAACTAAGAGTGCACATCGGTGGGGTTGATTTGAATTTTTCAATTACTAAATCAAAGTATCAGGTTTTTAAATCTATAAACCAAACCAACAAAGTCGAATTTTTCAATATTGGTTTTTCTCGGGTTTTTTGGATTTTTGCGAGTTTTCAGATTTTTTCCTAGTAAAGTTTTCTTAGCACAAAATATGTAACTTATGCTCCAAATATTTCTTTAGTCCTAGTAAGATACAACTATATAATATATTTTCCAAAAAATAATACAATATTATGAGAAGTCATAACATTATACTTAAACATTCAATAACAAAGATAATAAATTGCATAAAGCAAATATTACGAATTAATAAGCCATAATAAGAAGTAACATAATCTAAAAATACTATATAGGTCATGCTAAAATAAGATAGCTAATAAGTCTATTAATTACATAACTTAGTACTAAAGAAACAGATAAACTAAGTTATGCATTTTCATTATAAATCAATGTAAAACTAAGATATAAATATCCAACAGACCAACACTTTTGTGATTCCTAGTATTGAATTGAATTTCTTTTGCTAGCATTAGTATTGATTTAAATTTTGTTTGAGTTACTACATTTATGGGCTATAAAATTTATTTATGTCACGGCCCGTCGTGAGGGTGCCTATCGATGATACTAGGCCAGCCGACATTACTAAAACGCTTTCAACCATAACTAGAAATAAATCAAGACTTTTAAAATAACCGAAATCTTTGCCATAAAATGGGGAGAACCCCAAAAAAAATTTAAGTGCGGAAATAAAGCCCGACATCGGGGTGTCACTAGTCATGAGCACCTAACATAACCGATTCGAAAGTAACAAGACTAACATAGCCTGGAATTCAAAATACAAAAAATAAGGAAAGATAGGGAAGAAGAAGGCAGGGTTGCGAACGCTGGAAGCTACCTCGCGATATCCGATGACCAGCTACGAGTATTATCAACAACCTCCGCGTCCAACAGCTCCTGAATCTACACACGAGATGTAGGGAGTAACGTGAGTATGCCAACTCAGTAAATAACAATAATAAATAAGGAACTGAAAATAGTGACGAGCTACACAGTTTTAGTTCATTTTCAATAATTTCAGAAAGGAAAATAGTCATGCTTCCCAAGTTCTGGTAATTCAAGTCAAATCAGTTTATTTTAGGCAAGTTCAAGTAACACCAGATAAGAATATCTTTCAACAGTTTTCAAAACATGGATATAAGGCAACTGTGTGCATCAATAATGTAATCATATACTGCCTCTCAGGCAATCATCTCTCAGTCCTCCCAATCACTTCAACCTCACAATCACCCATTCCTTACAGTCACTCATTCCTCACAATTACTCGGCACTCGCACTTAGTAGGTACTTGTGCTCACTGGGGGTGTGCAGACTCCGGAGGGCTCCTTCATCCCAAGCGCTATAACAAGCCAATCATGGCATCAATCAATCAGGCTCTCGGCCTCACTTAGTCATAAATCAATAAAACAAGCGGCGTGTAGCCCGATCCCATAAATATCATCACAATCAGGCCCTCAGCCTCACTTAGTATTAAATCTCTCCAGCCTCTTGGGCTCTTAGAAATCAGGAAAATCAGCTCAAACAACAATAACATGAAGTATCCGATAGAATAATAGAGACTGAGATATGATATAAGAGTAAAAATTGTGACTGAGTACAAATAGCACATAACAGGCAATTCAACAAGTAATGCGGCCTCTGTGGGACTCAGCTGTACCAACACAGCCTAGACATGGTTTTAACATGATTTACAATAAATTTCCATAACACATAGAGAGCATATCGCTAACAGCATGTTGTTCAACTTTACAGCTTATACGAGGCAGACTAAGTCACAATTCCCTCGGTGCAAGCCCACACGCCCGTCACCTAGCATGTGTGTCACCTTCAAAATATTCACAAGACACAACGTCCGGGGTTTCATACCCTCAGGACCAGATTTATAACTGTTACTTACCTCAACCCGAGAAAAACCTACTCCGTAATGCCCTTGCCTCTCGAATTGACCTCCAAATGTTCCAAATCTAGCCAAAAGTAATACAACACAACCAATATATGCCAAGGAACCAATTCCACAAGAAAAACTACTAAATTAGACTCAAATCCCGAAATTGGCTCAAACCCGGCCCCCGAGCCCACATCTCGAAATCTGACAAAAGTCACAAAGCTAGAAAGCCCATTTACTCACGAGTCTAACGATACCAAATTTAACAAAATCCAACCTCATTTGGTCCCTCAAAACCCCAAAGTTCACTCTCCAAAATTCCAAGCCCTAACCCCTCATTTTCGCTTCAAAACCCCACTAATTAGATGAGAAACCAACGGGAAAACACCATAGCTAAGGGTACTTAGGCTTAGGGGACTTACCTCAATGAAAATCCTTGAATCCCCTTCAAAAATCACCTCAAAAGCTCCAAAGTCTGAGTTGAAAATGGTGGAAATAAGGAAAAATCACGAAGTCCTCTATTTATACATTCTGCCCAGTGAAGCCGCACCTGTGGTCCCTTTACCGCATCTACGGGACCGTATCTACGGACCAAGCTCTGCTTCTGTGGAAAGCACTTACAACCCCTGGGACCGCTTCTGCACCTCTAGACTGCATCTGCAATAGTCGCAGGTGCAGAATTAACATCGCATTTGTGGACCAACACATGCACATGCGCCCACTCTTCTGCTTCTGCGACCATCGCAGGTGCAGGACTTCATCGCACCTGCGCTTTCTGCCCTACTCCTCCAATCTCGCATTTGCGATCCTCCTCTTGCACCTGCGATGAGACATCCGCAGGTGCGATTATGACAGTTGAGTTCAACTTCAGCAACTCCTTCAATTTCCAAACGTGTTCCTTTAATCACCCGAAATCAACTCGATGCCCTCAGGACTTCAACCAAACATACCAACATATCCCATAACATCATACAAACTTAGTCGAACCTTCGAATCACCCAAAACAACATCAAAACACCAAATTACACTCGGATTCAAGCCTAAGAACTCCAAAACTTCTGAATTCTTCAAACGATGCCGAAACCAGCTAAACCACGTCCAAATGACCTCAAATTTTGCACACAAGTCAAAAATAACACCACAAACCTATTCCAACTTCTGAAATTCCATTCTAACCCCAATATCAAAATTTCTACTACCGACCAAAATTGCTAAAATTCTAACTTTAGTCAATTCAAGCCTAATTCTACTACAGACCTCAAAATCACATTCCGGATGCGCTTCTAAGTCCAAAATCACCTAAAAGAGCTAACGGAACCATAAAAATTCAAATCTGAGATCATTTACACATAAGTCAACATCCGGTCAACTTTTCCAACTTAAACTTTCTCTTAAGAGACTAAGTGTCTCAACTCACTCCAAAATACTCTGAACCCGAACCAACTAACCTGGTAAGTCAAAATACAACTGAAGAACATAAAAGAAGTAGGAAATGAGAAAATGAGGCTATAACTCTCGAAATGACTAGTCGGGTCGTTACATCGTCCCCCTCTTAAACAAATGTTCATAATCGAACGGGTCTAGAAACATATGTAGTGCCTCAAATAGGTGTGGATATCTTCTTTACATCTCCCACTCGGTCTCCCAAGTAGCCTCCTCCACGATCTGACCTCTCCACTATACTTTCACTGAAGCTATATCCTTTGATCTCAACTTTTGGACTTGCCACTCTAAAACAGCCATCGGCTCCATATCATAAGTCAATTCACCATCTAACCGAATCGTGCTGAAATCCAAGACATGAAACAAATTGCCGATATACTTTTAGAGCATAGAAACATAAAATACTGGATGCACACCTGACAATCTATGTGGCAAAGCAAGCTCATGGGCCACCTCCCCAATCCTTCGAAGCACCTCAAATGGCCCAATAAACTGAGGGCTCAACTTGCCCTTCTTTCAAAACCTCATAACACCCTTCATGGGTGAAACCTTCAGCAAAACCTTCTCCCCAACCATGTAAGACACATCACGGACCTTTCTGTCAGCATAACTCTTTTGTCTTGACTGAGCTGTGCGAAGCCACTCCTAAATCAATTTCACCTTGTCCAATACATCCTGAACCAAGTCTATACCCAAAAGCCTAGCCTCACCCAGCTCAAAACAACCCATCAGAGACCGACACCACCTCCCATATAAAGCCTCATACGGAGCCATCTGAATACTCGACTGATAACTGTTGTTGTAAGCAAACTCCGCGAGTGGTAGAAACCGATCCCATAAATCACCAAAATCAATGACACACGCATGTAACATGTCCTCCAATATCTGAATAGTGCGCTCGGATTATCCGTCCATCTAAGGATGAAATGTTGTTCTCAACTCAACCTGAGTGCTCAACTCTCACTGCATGGCTCTCCAAAACTGCTATGTAAAATGTGTGCCTTTGTCTGAAATGATGGAAACTGGCACACCGTGAAGGCGAACAATCTCTCTAATATAAATCTCTATCAACCGGTCTGAAGAATAGGTAGTACTCACAAGAATGAAGTGCACATACTTGGCTAGTCGATCCACAATCACCCAAATAGCATCGAACTTCCTCGAAGTCCGTGGGAGCCCAACTAAGAAATCCATGGTGATCCGCTCCCACTTCCACTCTGGAATCTCTATCTGCTGAAGCAAGCCATCGGGCCTTTGATGCTCGTATTTCACCTGCTGGTAGTTGAGACACTGATCTACAAACCCAACTACATATTTCTTCATTCTCCTCCACCAGTAGTGCTGTCTCAAATCCTGATAAATCTTCGCGGCACCCGGATAGATGGAATACCTCTAGAATCAACTCCCATAGCCCATCCACATTGGTCACACATATCTGGCCCTACATCCTCAATACCCTATCATTACCAATAGTCACATCCCTGGAATCATCATGCTGTACCTTGTCCTTGAGGACAAGCAAATGAGGCTCATCATACTGGCACTCTCTGATGCGATCAAACAAGGAAGACCGAAAAACTACACAAGCTAGAATCCGACTGGGCTCCGAAATATCCAATCTCACAAGCTGGTTGGCCAAAGCCTGAACATCAACCGCAAGAGGTCCCTTTAGAATAGGAACAAATTCAAGACTGCCCATAGTCACCGCCTTCCTATGCAAGGCATCGGCCACTATATTGGCCTTTCCCAGATGATACAAAATGGTAATATCATAGTCCTTTAGCAGCTCTAACCATCTTCGCTTCCTCAAATTGAGATCCTTCTATTAGAACAAGTGTTGGAGGTTACAATGATCAATAAACACCTCACAAGACATACCATAGAGATAATGCCTCCAAATCTTCAATGCATGAACAATGGCAGCCAACTCCAAATCATGAGCAGGGTAGTTCTTCTCATGAGGCTTCAACTGAAGAGAAATATAAGTAATCACTCTACCCTACTACATCAAAACACATCCAATACCGATCCGAAAAGCATCATAATATACTGTATAAGAACCTGAAGCTGATGGCAGAACTAATATTGGAGTTGTGGTCAATGTGGTCTTGAGCTTCTGAAAGCTTGTCTCACTTTCATTCGACCACCTGAAAGGAGCACCCTTTTGGGTTAATTTGGTCAAGGGAGATGCAATAGAAGAGAAACCCTACACGAATCGACGGTAATAACCCACCAAACCAAGAAAGTTACGAATCTCTATGACTAAGGATGGTCTTGGCCAACTTTGGACCGCCTCTATCATCTTCGAATCAACCTAAAAACCCTTATTGGACACCACGTGCCCCAAGAATGCCACCGAGCTGAGCCAAAACTCACACTTGGAGAACTTAGCATAAAGTTTCTCCTCCCTCAACCGCTGCAACACAATCCTCAAATGCTGGGCATGCTACACCTGACTACGAGAGTACACCAGGATATCATCAATGAATACAATAACAAACAAGTCGAGATAAGGCTGGAACATACTGTTCATCAAATGGATGAACGTTTCTAGGGTATTGGTTATCCCAAAAGACATCATAAGGAACTCATAATGACCATATATCTTGAAAGTTGTCTTAAGAATGTACGAGTCCCTAATTTTCATCTGGTGATACCCTTACCTGAGATCAATCTTGGACAACACCCTCACTCTTTGAAGTTGGTCGAATAGATCATCAATGCATGGCAAAGGATACTTGTTCTCAATGGTAACTTTGTTCAACAGCCTATTATCAATGCACAGTCTCACAGTGCCATCCTTCTTCTTCACAAATAGAACAGGTGCACCTTATGGTGACACACTAGGCCTAATAAACCCCTTCTCAAGGAGCTCCTAAAGTTGCTTCTTCAACTCCTTCAACTCAGTCGGTGCCATACGATATGGTGTAATAGAAATAGGCTGAGTGTCTGGCACCAAATCAATATCGAAGTCATTATCCCTATCATGCGGCATGCCAGCAAGTCTACAAGAAACACATCCGAAAAATCATGCACCACTGGAACAGAATCAATGGTAGGGGTCTTGTTACACCTCATGTTTTCTTACGTGAGAGTATTCGTAAGTTAATTTATGTAAGCTCAAAAATGAGATAAACTTTGAAAGTACATAAAGTAAGTTAATCATGTTATAGTGGAGGTTACAAATATTTAAGATCATGAATACCAAGTACCAAGAAGTTTTGAAGGCTACGAAGCTAAATGATTTGAAGAAAATAAGTTTCGTCAAAAGTTGACAAGTTGGGAATGTTATAACATGTACTTTTGGGGTGAGACTAGGGTGCTTAACCTTATAAGGAGATTATGTTATGAATTATTTTAGTCGTATGATAGTCGTATGGTATGTTTTGAAGTCAAGCGAGTTGTAAAACAAAAGTTTGAAAAGGCCATAACAAGTTATATTCATAAATATGGTGAAAATTAGGTCAAATGTAGCTGAGCATTTCTCCCAATGTACTTAGAATTACGGGATGATCTACCTACAAAATTGAAGATATACGAGTCTAATTTCTAAAGGATTAAATCATTCATTGATTTAACATTTTAGTAGAGAGATATTCATATTTTTGCGAGACTGCGCAGAATGGTAGGTGACAAGTAGGTGCATCACCTACTTGCCAAAAGGAGAGGCCACAAATAAAAGCCCTAAAGTCGGCCAAGAGGGGTGTTTTAAGGAAATATTAACTTATGTCATTCACTTATTTCTTAGAACAAAAATCAGATTGAACCCCTTCACCTCCTCCCCAAAAATCCCACACAAACCCTAGGTTATTTCAGATGTTACGATGTGATTCTAGTGCCGAAAACCCCGAACAGCTTGCTAGTTTCTCATTCTCCTTCATGTAGTTGTGTTGGGGGACTGATTTTTGATGGAGAAGGACTAGGTTTCATGGTTCTACTCAGTCCAAGGTAAGTTTATTCTTCTCCTTCCATTATCTATGCTTGTACGAGTTGTAACTCGACCGTAAAGACTAGACCTAGCGAGTTTCGAATGAGTAGTATGTTGTTTCTTGTTGCATCATTGTTGGCTGATTGGGAACTTATTTTTAAGCTGAATTTATGGCTGGTTTATAGGACAAGAGTCTTAATTATGTACTGTTGGTTGTGTTGCTCAATTTTAAAGAAAAGACAAGTCGAAACATGTTTTAGTAAATCGAAAAATCAGTTTTGAGTTGTTGAATTGTGGGACTATTTTGTGGGATGTTTCGTGTTGCTGTTGGGTTGTCAATTTTGCTACTATTATTATGGAGTTTGGGAAGATAAAGAGTGTGGAGAAACACCACATAATGGCAGGGTGGTTGGCTGGTCATTCGTCGTTACATTTTTAGGTTGTTGAACACTACTTTGGTTGTCGTTTTATGTATGAAGTGATTAAGGTATGAAGGCTGTTTTTGTGGTATATTATGATGGAGATAAGGTTGGAACACGATGCATACATGTTGTTATTTTTGTGTTCTTGCTGTTATTGGTATTTGGTATTGGAGGGCCTTGTTATAGGGGAGATGCTGCCAAATATATGTAAACAAGCTACTAGTTTAAGTTATGGACTTAAACTTTACCCAACACTAATTTTAAATCTCCTTGTGTTGTGGTAGATTGAGTTGAGTTGTTTGAAGAATAGCATCGAAGGTATTAAGAACTCAATGGAGTTAAGGTATGTTAAGGCTAATCCTTTCTTTCATTTTGGCATGATCCAGTAACTACATATATTTGATAACGAGACATAAAGAGAAGTTCATATTCCTGAATTTATGTACATTTTCCTCTCCTAATAATGTAACCTGAAGCCAACCTCTCAATCAGCCACTGCCTACTCCCAAATCTGCACAGAAAGTGCAGAGTGCAGTATCAGTACAACCGACCCCATGTATTGATAAGTGACGATCCCAACCTCAATATGGTAGTGACGAGGCTATGGTGGGGTAATTACAATATAACCTGCATATAATGCATAATAAAACAGAAAGAAGAACGGAACAAATAAAATAGTAACTTACAAGGAATGAATACAAAACCTAATTATCTCACCGCAACACAGTTATAACCAATCCTTAAGTGAAATGCAAAACTACATAATAACTTCATAGTAGAAGAAAAATACATAAACACATAAACTGATGTGGCGCACAACCCGATCCCACCGATGGAACTTCTATCATCTCAATGAAACCAAATTCATTGAGCATGGCAGCATGGTTGTTCATCCTTGTTTCCAACAAAGTAACCAAGCTCGACCTATGCGTATCTAGCATCTCCTTAAAGTTCCTACTAATGTTGTCATTGTTTCCTCCCCATATATTCCATTTTATGAAATTATTAGATTGATACATGGCTAAGTTAGAGTCAGTGTTGTTCATCTCCCTATTCTCCCTTATCCCCCCCCCCCCTTTAAGTTATAGCATTCTCCCTTATCGGGACTTCATATTCAAATTAGTATTGTCTTCTTTTAGCCAAGAGAGCAAAGAGTCTATATATATACAGTATTATATTATTTTCACTACCATCGAGCTATAATCGATGGGCAGGCCCCTATTGGGCAACCTCTGATCAGATGGTGAGTTATATACCAAGCCTATTGTGGCCGAGCACCTATGAGCAAGCCCAGAATGGCCGAGATACAGAGCCTAGTATGGCCGAGCGCCTATGATCGAGCCTACTACGGCAGAGCAGTTATATATATACCGAGCTTTATAGGGCCGGACAGCTATTTTACTTACTATATTGAGAGAGGTGAGTCAATATCAGCAGGTAAGCATATCTTCAGATTATGTTTGACTCTCAGTTACCTTCTGCTATTATATTATCAGTTTAGTTTCAGGTTTCAGTTATTCTATTGCCTTACATACTTGGTACATTATTTCGTATTGACATCCGTTTTGCTGGGGATGCTGCATTTCATGCCTGCAGGTCCTGATAGACAGCTCGATAGACCTTCCCAGCAGACAGAGTCAAACATCAGCTTGGTTGGTAAGCTCCAGTTCCTCGGAGTTGCCATGTCTAGACCTTGGAGTCCATTTTATATATACAGGTTTGATGGGTAGGTCGAGGCCCTGTACCGACTATGGTATAGTTCAGTTATCTCTAGAGGCTTGTAGACGAGTCCTGTATAGTTTGTATATCTGTAGATGTTCATGGCGGCCTCGTCAGCCTCCATAGTTATATATATATATATGAGCTTTTGGGTATGTTTACCCTACAGATGAGAGAGACATTATTTTTAGACGATTCAAAATATGGCCTCATCGGCCTAGGTTGAGGGTTACCCCCCCAGAGTCCATAGTTACAAAATGGTACGCTCGGGCCGAGTACGGCACCGGGTGCCGGCCACGCCTCTTCAAGTTTGGGGCATGACAGGTCTCTACACTGACATCTCTCACAAAAGCCAAATAGGATAAACAACTCTTCCCAACCATCCGCTGGGCCTTCAAGTATGAAATCACTCTACTGGGGGCATAATCTAAAGAACATCGCCACTCAATCCGAGGGAACCCCGACATCGTCAATGTTACAGTCTTAGCGTGGCAGTCTAAAATAGCATAATAGGGAGATAGTCAATCCATACCCAATATCATATCAAAAGCAACATACTAAGCAGTAGAAGATCCACTCTAGTCTCTATTCCCCCAATGGTCACTACACACGACCTATACATATGGTCCACAATAATAGTATTGCCCACCGGTGTAGATACATGAACAAATGAAACAAGAGACTCGCGGGGCATATCTTGATAATGAGCAAAATACGAGAATACATATGAATATGTGAAACCAGGGTCAAATAATACAGAGGCATCTCGGTGACATACTGAGACAATATCTATTATCACTGTGTCTGAAGCAATGGTATCTGGTCTGGCAGGAAGAGCATAGAAACGAGCCTGACCTCCACCTGATCTGCCTCCTCCTCTTGGGCTACCCCTAGCTGACTGAGCTCCACCCTGAGCTGGCTGGGCGGATGGTGATGTAACTGGTGCTGAAGATGCGGCCTGGCCCCTTTGTTGCGCTGGACCTCCCTGACAATGACGGTACTACCTCTACATATGCCCAAACTCCCCACACTTAAAACAACTCCCTGATGCTGGTGGTGGGGACTAAAGGGAGCTTCCAGCACCGGGATAACTTGTAGAAGAACCTGCCATAGATGAGCCCTGAACCAATGGAGCATGGGATGAACTCTGAGCTGGAAGGGCACTGAGAGATGAGTGACCCTGTTGAGAACTGTGATAATCATGGCTAGATGATGCACCACGGTGGGCTAGGCGAGCCGCCGGAGCATGCCTGAAGGGACGACCCCTACCGTGGTGAAACTTACCTCCAAAAAGAACACCACCAAAACTACCGGATCCACGAGGCCTCTTGGCCTCCCTCTCTACTCGCTCCTGGCGGCGAATTGACTCTATATCCCGAGCAATGTCAACAACCTCCTCAAAAGAAGTATCAGACACCCTCTGCCTAGTCATAAGAATCCGCAGTTGATATGTGAGGCCATCAATGAACCTCTTGATCCTCTCCCTGTCTGTGGGAACGAACCAAATAGCATGACGGGCCAACTAGTTTTCTGTTTGCTTCTCTTTCCTTCTTGTTTACTAATTTTGTTTGTGTCGATCAATCAGGTACAATGGCTCTTAATGCAAATGACCCTCTCGGCAATGTGATAGCGGGGGAGGAGGTAGAGGATCTAGAATAAGATGAGGTCTTACCTTAAGTTCCACGGAGGGGCCGACATGTCAATATAAATGCAAATGAGAACAACAATATTCCAGACCCTCCTCCGGCACCACCGAGAGTGGCTCCCAGAGTTTTACCAAATCAAGGATACGCCAGTGCTATTGTTCCTCCCCGAATCCGGGCGGGGAACTTTCAAATCACAAATGTTATGCTGACCTTGCTTGAGCAAAGAGGCTATTTCACGGGTGCCTCTGATCAAAATGCCTACAAGCACTTGAAGGGGTTCGTGAATACATATTGGGGTAGCAAGCAGACAAACGTGTCCGAGGATGCGTTGAGATTGAAGCTTTTCCCGTTTTCTCTTCAGGGTAAAGCATTGGATTGGTTAGAAAGTCTCCCTAATCATTCTATTACAACATGGGATGAATTGGCAGACAAATTTATTGCCAAGTTCTTCTCTCTAAGTCATATGACAACTCTTTGGGATGAAATTCTAGCGTTCAAGCAAGAGCCGACGGAACTTTTGCATGAGATATGGGAAAGATATAGAACAATGGTGAAAGAGTGCCCTAATAACGATATGACCGAGGCTATGATTCAACAAACCTTTTATCGGGGCATCAACACCACAAATCAATGCATCGTGAACCAATTGGCCGGAGGGAACTTTATGAAACTTTCTTACCAAGAGGCATGTGATATACTGGATGAAATGGTTGACACCTCTTCGGCATGGCAAAGCCGAGCAAACTTGCCCCAAGGTGACCCCATGGTCATCCATTTGCACAAGGAATTGCATGATCATGGTCAAGCTATCGCCGAGCTTACAACAACTATGAATAAATTGGCAAAGGCGCAATTGCAACAAGTCCAAAACCCGCGCCAAGTCAACGCAATGGAAGCTGTTTCTATGTTGAAAAGGAGGCAAAGAGGACAACAACCTCAAGGTAATTGTGAACAATATGACAACAACAATGATGGTGGTGGTTATTCAAATGAGTGCTATGATGATCAAAGCGAAGAGGTCCAATATGTCAACAACTATCAAGGGAATAGAGGTAACTCTTCAAATCAACAATGGCGTCTTCAAGGTAATTGGGGCAATCAACAATAAGGCGGAGGTAATTGGAATAACAACAACCAAAACAACAATTGGGGTAATCAAGGCAACCAAGGAAATTGGCATGGTAGTAACAATAATTGGGGCAACAACAACAATCAAGGAGGGTGGAACAATAGCGGGAACCAAGGCAACAGGGGGCAAGGTTTTCAAAGGCCCCCCATGTACCAACAACCGAACAATCCACCCCCCCTTTCCTTCTCAAGGTCCGAGTTCATTCGAAAGCGAGATGGGGAGAATTTAAAGCATGTTCGAGCAAATGATGAAAAAGAACCAAGATTTCGAGGCCCAATTAGCTTCGCATAACACATCTATCTGGAACTTGGAAGTGCAATTAGGCCAAATCTCTCAGTCTTTAAATACTCTCCCAAAGGGTGCTCTACCAAGTGATACGGTAGTAAACCCCAAGGGTGGGAACAATAATCATGTGATGGCAGTGACAACGTGAAGTGGAAGAGGCGGTGATGTGCATGCCTCAAGAGGAAACCAAGTTATGGTGGATGAAGATGAGTTACGAGATAATGAAATGCCTTTGGTGGTTGAAGATGTAGTTGAACCAAGTGTGAGAGATGATGTGCGGATTGATGTTCATGAGGTTGAGGAGGAAACACAAGAGGCTGTGAACCCGTCTAGGTAACATGTTGTTGATATTCCCGAGCCGGTGGTGCCCATAGCCCAAGCACCCTTACCTCGACCTCCTCCTCCCTATCCTCAACGGTTGGCCAAGCAAAAGGGTGACAACCAATTTAAGAAATTCATTGAGATGATGAAGAGTTTGACATGTGCCTTTGGTGGAGGCACTCGAGCAAATGTCGGGGTACGCAAAGTTCATGAAAGATTTGGTTACAAAAAAGAGATCAATGGAGTGTGAGACAATCAAGATGACCCATCAAGTGAGCGCAATTGTACATTCTATGGCTCCGAAACTTGAGGACCCCGGTGCATTCACTATCCCATATACCATTGGAAGTGCCAACTTTGCAAAAGCCCTATGTGACTTAGAGGCAAGTATCAATTTAATGCCATATTCGGTCTTCAAGACCTTGGGAATCGGACAACCTCGTCCAACTTCTATGAGGCTTCAAATGGCAGACCGATCAATGAAGTGGCCTTTGGGGATTATTGATGATGTCCTTGTTCGTGTTGATAAGTTCATATTGCCGGCCGATTTCGTTATTTTGGATTGTGAGGTGGATTTTGAGGTGCCAATTATCCTTGGAAGAACTTTCCTAGCTACTGGGAAGGCTTTGGTAGATGTTGAGGCGTGAGAGTTGACCTTCCGTGTTAGTGATGAAAAGGTGGTATTCCATGTGTGCAAATCTATGAGGCAACCGAATAGCACCGAGGTGTGATCGTTTGTTGACATTGTCACGGCAGTGATAGTGGATGACACAAGCGCAATGGTGGATGTTGAGGACTCACTTGAAGCCGTGCTCTTGAACATGGATGTTGATGATGATGCTGGGAGAGTTGAATGTGTAAACGCTTTGCATGGTATGGGCTCGTATTCTTATGAGCCTAGGAAGTTATCCTTGGATCTTGAGAATCGCAAAACTCCCCCAACCAAGCCATCTATTGAGAAGCCGCCAGTGTTGGAGTTGAAACCACTTCCTCCTCACCTCAGGTATGAATACTTGGGCCCTAATTTCACTTTTCCTATTATTCTTTTGTCTTGCTTGACTAACGTGCAGGTTGACGCCACTTTGGCGGTTCTACAAAAGTGCAAGAGGGCAATCGGACATTGGCGGATATACGGGGTATAAGCCCCACCTTTTGCATGCATAAGATCATATTGGAGGAGGATGCGAGGCCCTCACTTGAACAACAAAGGAGACTCAACGAAGTTATGCAAGAAGTGGTCAAGAAGGAAGTTATCAAGTGGCTTGACGCCGGTTTGGTGTATCCTATTTCTGACAGCTCATGGACTTCTCTGGTGCAATGTGTATCGAAGAAGGGCAGGATGACTGTGGTAATCAATGCTAACAATGAGTTGATTCCTACTCGGACGGTGACAGGATGGAGAGTTTGTATGGACTATAGAAAGCTTAACAAGGTGACTCGAAAGGATCATTTCCCGTTGTCGTTCCTCGACCAAATGCTTGATCGCCTTGTGGGTCGGTCGTTCTATTTCTTTTTAGATGGGTATTCGGGGTACAATCAGATTCTCATCGCCCCGGAAGATCAAGAAAAGATGACCTTTACTTGTCCCTACGGCACATTCGCATTTTCGAGGATGCCGTTTGGATTGTGTAATCCCCCAGCGACCTTTCAACGATGTATGATGGCAATTTTCACCGACATGGTGGAAGATATATTGGAGGTCTTTATGGATGATTTTAGCATGGTGGGAAACTCCTTTGAGGAATGTTTGACAAATTTGGACTGTGTGTTGGCCCGATGTGAAGATACAAACCTAGTTTTCAATTGGGAAAAATGTCATTTTATGGTAGAAGAGGGTATTGTATTGGGTCATAAGATTTCGAAGAGAGGTATTGAAGTTGACAAAGCCAAGATTGAAGTCATTTCAAGGTTACCTCCCCCGACTTCTGTCAAAGGGGCGAGGAGCTTTTTAGGGCACGCGGGTTTCTACCGAAGGTTCATCAAAGATTTCTCTAAGGTAGTTAATCCGTTGTGCAAGTTGTTAGAGAAGGAGGCCAAGTTTGTTTTTGATGAGAAATGCATGGAAGCTTTCGAGCTTCTAAAACACAAGTTGACAACAACCCCTACCATTACCGCACCCAATTGGAGCTTGCCATTTGAGCTCATGTGTGATGCTAGTGATGTTGGGTAGGGGCGGTCTTGGGCCAAAGAATCAACAAGATGTTCCATCCGGTGTACTACTCAAGCAAGACGATGAATGAAGCTCAAAGAAACTATACAGTCACCGAGAAGGAGTTGCTAGCTATTGTGTTTGCCATGGAAAAGTTCCGACCATACCTTATGGGGGCCAAAGTGATTATCCATACCGATCATGTCGCCCTTAGGTATTTGATGACCAAGAAAGATTCAAAAGCAAGGTTGATGAGATGGGTGCTACTTCTTCAAGAGTTTGATCTAGAAATTGTGGACCTAAAAGGAAGTGAAAATCAAGTGGCGGACCACTTGTCCCACTTGGAAGAAGAGGGGAGGCCTTCTGACAGCCTTGAAATCAATGATGTGTTCCCGGATGAACAACTTCTTGTGGTATCTATGCATGATATGTCGTGGTTTGCCGATGTGGCAAATTATCTTATGACCGGTATAATCTTGTATGAGCTCTCTTCTAACCAAAGGAAGAAGCTCAAGCGGGATAGTTTGGATTATTATTGGGATGAGCCATATTTGTTCAAGATTTGCACTGATGGTGTGATTCGCCGATGTGTCTCGGAAGAAGAACAATTGAGCATTTTGGAGGCTTGTCATTCCTCTCCCTATGGTGGCCATCATGGCGGGGTGAGGACGGTTTCTAAGGTGCTTAGTTGCGGGTTCCATTGGCCCTCCTTATTTAAAGATGTCGGTGATTTTGTCAAGAGATATGATGAATGCCAACGATCCGGTGGGATTTCTAAAAGGATGAGATGCCTCTCAACACAATTCTAGAGGTGGACATTTTTGATGTGTGGGGTATCGACTTTATGGGGCCGTTCGTGAGTTCTTGTGGGAACACCTATATCTTGGTAGCGGTTGATTATGTGTCGAAATGGGTTGAAGTCGTCGCTTTTCCCAACAATGAAGCTCGAAGTTGGTGGCGTTCTTGAAAAAGAGTATCTTCACAAGGTTTGGCACTCCACGTGCTATCATTAGTGATGGTGGTTCTCATTTTTGCAACCGGGCTTTTGATTCATTGCTTGCCAAGTATGGTGTAAATCACAAGGTGACCACTCCTTATCATCCTCAAGCGAGTGGCCAAGTTGAGGTTTCCAACCGAGAGATCAAGAGTATTTTGTCCAAAACTGTCAATGCCAATAGGACCGATTGGTCGAAGAAACTAGATGATGCTCTTTGGGCCTATCGGACAGCTTACAAGACCCCGATTGGTATGTCTCCGTACCGGTTGGTGTTTGGGAAAGCTTGTCATCTTTCGGTGGAATTGGAGCATAAGGCTATGTGGGCCTTGAGAAAATTGAACTTAGAATGGGATGTCATTGCGAATCTCCGGGTTGAGCAACTCAATGAGCTAGACGAGTTTAGATTTCATGCCTACTCCAGCGCGTCCTTGTACAAGGACAAGATGAAGTACCTTCACGATAAGTATGCCCGAGGGAAGGAATTCAAAGTTGGTAACATGGTTCTTCTTTTCAACTCCCGGTTGAGGTTATTCCCGGGAAACTTAAGTCTAAGTGGAGTGGTCCATTTGAAGTTGTTGGTGTAACCCCATTTGGAGCTATTGATCTCAAAAACAAAAATGGTGAAGTTTTCCGGGTCAATGGGCATCGTGTTAAGCATTACTTGGGAAAGTTTGATGACACCCCCATGGTGGCACTTATTCATTTGAAGTGACTTTGATGGTAACATGCGTCGTGTCGCGACGTTAAATCAGGCGCTTCTTGGGAGGCAACCCATGTCTTTTTCTTTCTTTTTTGATTTATGTTGTATATTAGAATTTTTGAGCTAATGGTTTGTGAGATGTTGCAGGAATTGTGATTGAACCAGTGCAAAACAACTGTGCAAAAAGTGCACAGTCTCTGAATAGTGACCGTGCGGCCGCAATCCCACTTTGTGCGGTCCGCACCGGCCAAAGAAAATATTGCCAAGTCTCTGAACTGTGTTCACGCGGCTGCGTCCCACTTTGTGCGGCCCGCGTGGTTCTCATACGGCCGCAGCCCGTCTCATGCGGTCTGTGCGCCTTCGTTGCAGCTACAGGTAAATGGTAAAGTCCCAGTGTGGCCCACAGTCGTGTTCATGTGGCCGCACTGGACGGTAAGTGATGGGCCCCACTGTTTCCTATAAATAGACCATTAGGATCTTCATTAGAACTTTTCGCCAAAATTAACCCCTGAGCCCTAAAAGTTACTGTTCACATTCAGAGACCCCTCTTATTGTTAATATCAAGAGCATTTTTTTGCTTTCCTGGTAACATATCTCTCACATTAGTCTTTACTTAGTATTAATTTAAACTTTATACATGTTTCCCTAGTCATAACTTCTTCGTTTTTCTTTTTTGTTCTTCGTCGTTTCATGATTAGGAAAGTTTTATATTGTTCTTATTGTTCTTTGAAATGATGGGCATGTTATAAATGAGCAGGGACAAAGTAGGATGCTAAAACGTAAAAGAATTGAGTTTTTTGTAAAACCTTAATTGCCCCTGTAATGAAAGCCCAGCGCTGCCGCACTCCCTGATTATGCGGTCCGCATGCCTTTTACGCGGCCGCATCATTCTGTTACGTGGTTCGCGTATGCCTTGAGCCTAAAGTTTGATACTTCCCAGCGCGGCCGCACGCCTTGTTTGTGCGGTCCGTTCCATGCCCCACGCGGCCGCATCCCATGTTTGCGCGATCCGCGTGGGTGAGGTTCAGAGGGCACCAGTTTTTAATAGTATGGCCAATGTGGCCGCATGACCAGTTTGTGGGGAACGCGTTGGCCCCCACGCGGCCGCACCCCTTGTTATGCGGTCCGCATGGTTCCTAATCAGAGAGGTGTTCATTTCTCAATTTGGTCAGTGCGGTCGGCATGCCTTGTTTGTGCGGTCTGCACTGTTATCACCTGTTCTCTATCTGTGTTTCTGTTCTGTACTTAAACTCTGCAATTGCCTGAACTAACAATGTTAGAATTATTTGTGTGCAGGAAATGGTTAAACAACGAGGGTGTGGAGCTAAACAACCCGGACGAGGAGCTGACCCCTCCCGGGGAGGTAAAGCAAAATTGAAGAAACTCACTCCCCAACCAAAGCTAAAAACAAGAAAGCAGGTGATGAGTGATGAAGAGCAGTCGGGGAGTGAGTACCTCCCCTCCCAGGATGTCTCAATTGATTCGGGGAAAGCCCCTGCAGGCCCAGCTAAAGCTCCAACTGTTATACAACCTGAGTCGTCTGAGGGCTCAGAAGCAGGCAGTGCCAAATACTCCACCTCCCCCACAGCTTCAGAATTCGGGGAGGGTGCAGAAGATAAAAACAAGAGTGATGAGGAGGTCCCGGATAGTGGGGTACTTAGAGTTGGGGGAATTGAAAGAACTAGAAACCTAGTTGTATGGCAGGATAGATTTGTCAGCGAGGTGGCCTTTCATAAATTCCGGGAAGTGTGGCCCAAGAAGAAGGTGATTCCAGAAAGAAGATTAGTCACCCGTGATTTGTCACCCTACCTTCCCTGAGTCCATGAACATTTTTTTACTAGAGTGGGGTGGGATTTCTTTAAAGATGAGTTGGTCGATGAAAATGAACATATGGTGAAGGAATTCTACAGCAATGTGGCCCACATAAAAGAAGGGTCAATTGCAACCAAAGTGCAGGATAAGAAGATAGTGTTCTCGGGAGAGGCGTTGAACGAATATTTGGGTTTCAATGAGGAGGATGACTCTCTATATAGAGAGAAGTTAGCGTTGAAAGAGGAAGCTCGTCCTTGGGTGGCATAGTTCTTAGCTCAGCCGGGTACTGTTACGGAGTGGATTCAGGTGGGAAGAAAATACTGCGAAAGGACCTCAATTTTGAGGCGAGAGGATGGTTAACTTTTGTGTGCAACAGGTTGGACCCTTCGTCCCATGACCAGACCATTCCAATCGCCCGAGTAGTTCTCATTGCATCCATCATGGCAGGTTTCCCCATCAATGTGGGGAATGTTATGTACAGTGTGATCACATCCATTGGCATTGATACGGACAGAAACTACCCCTACCCGAACACCCTAACAATGTACTTTGAACATGCAAAGGTGAAAAAATACCTCTTCGATGTTGGAGTCCGGCCGGTGTCCCCGTTCTCATGGTTTAATATTCAGGGGCCGGACAACCCGAAGGGGGATAAGAAGGGAAAAGTATCCACCTCTGCCCCGACTAGCCAGTCTGAGGAGCCAGTTGCGGTAGAGGCCTCTATTGAGCCACTTACTCCTGCTGCCACTACTGTTCCGGACATCCCATCCTCCTCTGCAGGTCCCAGTTCTTCAACTGGCCCAGTGGTTCCCACATCCAAATCCAACCCCCTCACGGCCCAGCAGTTAGCAAAAACATTGGCCAGTTTGAACAACTGGATGTCAGTCTCGACATCCAAGTTGTCCACTTTGGCTACCACAGTTGCGGCCCAGTCTGTTCTAGCCACCGTTGAGATTCATCAGTCCATTGAGGAGACATTGAAGACACTCCTGGCCAACCAGGAGAAGATTTTGGCTACTCAGGCTGCCTTGACAAAGGCAGTTGATGCACAGGGCAAAGCTCTAAAGGAGCTTGCTAGAGAACACAAGAAGATGAGAAAATCTCGGGCATCTAAGGAAGAGGTGAAGGAGCTCCGAGCTGAGGTTGACAAGCTAAAGGCAGACCAGCTGCCTTTAGACTTGTTCTTTGATGAGTCAGCACCTCCACCAGCAGTAGTTGTATCGGAGCCACAGCAGGAGGAGGAGCATAGGCACCCAAGGAAGAAGAGGAAACTTCCTAGTACTGAGGGTGTTGTGATAGAGGTAGCACAGGTTCATGAGGATACTTTCAGTGCTCCACCAGATGTTCAGTCGGTCCATGACCCGGCCCCTGTCCCAACAGCAGAGCAGCAGCAGGCCGGGAACCAGTCTGAGGTTCCCGCCAGTACAGAGGACCAGGGGACCACTGATCAGCCCATGACGACGGATCAGGCTTGAGGAGCCACTCTATATCCTTTCTCTGTTTATATGCTTATTTTGGTAGTTGGCATTCGGGACAATGCCAGCTTTTATTCGTGGGGGTGCGCCCTACTATTTTATATTTTGATGGTTGATACATTTGAGATGACTGTACATATTTATTTGACTCTTAGCTTATGTTGCTAGTTGATAGTTGGCATGTACATAACTTTTCATTCTAGTTACTTTTCTACTTTATGTACACATTTATTCCCCCCCCCTCCTCGGTTGTATATTCTACTCCCCTATTGTACATATTCATTCGATTTTTTTATTTTCGTTAAAATTTTTCATTTTTAGTTTCATAGCAGGCTCGTAACCTTTTTGTTTTGTGTTGGCATTTGCAATAAGCCCTTGGTTTTCTTAATGCCACGGTTCTTTCCAAGGGTAGAGTGTTGTGCGAACCGGGTGGCTCTTCCCAATGAGAGATAGCGTGACAACCTTCTTAAGGGTTTGAGTCCGTTTTTTATTTTTCTTTTTTTTTTATTTTCAAGTTTTGCAGTCAAAGGTACCTCAGGCAAAGCTTCACTTGGGCCTAACACATTTGCCTTTGATCCCATGGTCAAAGACATAATGTTGTGCTTAGGATGGTGAAAGTCGTGGCCTTGAGACTCTTGTGTTGACCAAACAGTCATCATGTGGTCGTATTGGACCATTGTGCGCTTGATTCATAACTAAGGTCGTTCTGGGCCCTCGACTCGATATCTTTAGCAATCATTGAGTGTGTGTGGTGAGAATTCGATTTGCGAGTCCAAGTCCCGAACCGATGGTCTAAAACTTGCCCCGAATGTTTGTTGAGGCGAAATCCTAGGTGAAATTTGGCTTGAGAAGTGATTGTAGGCTCTCCTTGATCCAAAATGCTAAGATTGAACAATTCCATGACCTACCAATGAAATGATCCCTAGTTAACCCTTTTGAGCCTTGAACCTTCTTCTTTCAAGAACCAAAGCTACAAGCCTATACCCGTTCTTAATGATACCCTCTCTTGGCACCCAAATCTTCCCTTGAGTAGATGGCAAATATCTAAGTTTGGGGGGAGACAAGAAAGGAAACAATGTGGTAAAAGGTATAAAGCAAAAAGAAAATAAAGGTAATGAAAAAAAGAAAGAAAAGATAAGACAAAAAGAAAGACCTAATTGAATAAGGTCAAAAAGGGGATTCAAAGAAAACAAAAGTGAAAAGGGGTGTGGAAAAAGTAGAAAAAGGAGAAATGTGTTGAATTGCATAAGAAAGGGTGACAATATGTCTCTCTAACCCCTTGAAAAAGAAGTGAATACTCAAATGAGTCAAGAAAGTGTGCCAAAATGAATCAAAAGAAGTGCTTAAGGGAAGATTGAATCCACTTGAACAAAAATATGTCCTACCCTTACCCAAAAGCCTTCACAATGACTTCACAAAAGCCCTACATGATTTTGAGTTGAAGGGAACCTACATTAGTGGATACTTACATAAGGGGAAAGCATATGGTACTTAGAGCCGGACTTGTGGCCTCTTCCTTGAGAGAGATGAGTGAAAATCCATCAACCTCGGTTTGTGTGTCAATACTTTAAAAGGTGAGGTTCACTTAGGGAGAGTTGAGGATGTGTGAGTTTGGGTTCCACAATGGCCAAAGTAATTGAGAAAAGTTCTTTGATGAAATGTGTCAACTCTTGATGCTCTTGTGTCACACTTGATCCACAAGTTTTCAAAGTTTAAATGTGTTAATGATGCATTCGCATTGAGGGCAATTGTTAGTCCCAATTGATGCTTGTTGAGGTTACTTTAGGATAAACAGGAATTACTTGGGTGTTTTCCATTGAGGGGTAGGTCTTATTTTGTTTGCTTGAGGACAAGCAAAGGTTTAAGTTTGGGGGAGTTGATAAGTAGGATTTTAACATGTTTTATACCCATACTTGCCTGCGCTTTGAGTGTAATTTGCTACAAAATAGTCCCAAAATGCTTACAGATTGCGCTTGATTGCAGGTTTGAGCTATAAAGTGACAAATCGTCAAAGATCGGCTCAAATCGGAGTGAAACCTGCTCAAGTGTCAAAGATCATTAAAGTAAGGACATTCAAAACTTGGTGCGGACCGCACCATCATGTCATGCGGTCGCACCATAGGAGTTCAGAGACTGTGAAACTACAAGTCAAGCTCATGTGGCCGCGTCCCACTTCATGCGGCCCGCGTCTCACTCATGCGACCGCACAATCTTGCTATACGGTCGCGTCCAAGAAGTTCAGAGAGTGTTATATTCCAGAAGCAAACCACGCGGCCGCGTCCGACTTCATGCGGCCTGCGTCCCTCTCCATGCGGCCGCACTCTATGGTCACGCGGCCCGCATCAGTGAAGTTCAGAGAAGCTGCCAAAACCATTCATGCGGCCGCACAACAACTTTGTGCGGTCAACGTCAGTTTTCATGCGGCCGCATTCCAACTTTGTGTGGTCCGCATCACCATCTTCAGAGAGCAAGATTCAGAGGTCAAGCAACCCAGTGCGGCCGCGTGCCATCTTTGTGCGGTCCGCACTAACCCCACAGGGGCAGTTTTGTCCAGTTTTTCCAGCCCACTATAAATAGAATATTTTACCATTTTAAGGTTAAGTTGGGTACATCTGATAGCTGCTGCACTCGTGAGACTTATGTTTTGGACTATCTTGGGCATTTTTAGCTTAGTTTCATCATAGATTATTGTTGTTTAACATTAGCAATTAATTAATATGGTTGTTTCATTTTCTATTTCTTCATTTTCTTCTTTAGCTATGTCTAGCTAAACCCATTAGCTAGGGTTGTGGCTCAACCCTAGTGTGGATAATTAATGGGTGTAGCTTCTTAATGATAGATTGATATTGGGTGGTTGTTATTTGGGTTAATTTTATGGTTTAATTAAGGATTGTTGGTTGCAAACATTGATTCTAGCTTAGTGGGTCTTGACTCTTCTTGAGAAAGAGAGTCTATGACCCCAAAATTGACCCAACAAGGAATTGGGGTGGAGCCATGAGAAATGGTAGTCCCAATTAACGGGTTAAACCTCGAGAGAGTAATCACCCTACTTGAACCCTAGTTGTTTGGTCTAATTGGTCTCGAGAGAGTCAATTGGGCAAAATCGCTCTCTCTACCGAGAGGTGTGAGAGTGGGTATAATTGTGCAACGGCTATAACATTGATCCCAAATATGTCAATCTATTATTAGTAGCCTCTACCCGTTAGTTAACCACCTAGGTGATGTCACGACCCTAGTGCCTTTTTCTATATTAATCACAACTTAGAACATCTCCCTTTAGCATAAATTAGCTTAAACTTGTAGTTGATACAATTAGGAATCGACCCAAAAAAATGATAGAAGTACAATTAGAAGCAAACACGCATTCCTAGTCTGAATAAATATGCAACTCCATTCCAAGCTCCCTGTGGAAATTGACCCCGATACCACTATTCGGGTAAAAGTCTTAGCGCCCGCTCTTCCTACCGTTGCGTAAGGTTGAGTTTGTCGCGATCAATATACGAGTAAAAATTGTGACTGAGTACAAATAGCACATAACAGGTAATTCAACAAGTAACGCGGCCTTTGTGAGACTCAGCAGTACCAACACATAGCCTAGACATGGTTTCTAACATGATTTACAATAAATTTTCATAACACATAGAGAGCATATCGCTAACAGCATGTTGTTCAACTTTACAAACTTTACAGCTTATACGGGGAGGACCAAGTCACAATCCCCTCAGTGCATGCCTACACGCCCGTCACCTAGCATGTGTGTTACCTCCAAAATAGTCACAAGACATAACGTCCAGGGTTTCATACCCTCATGACTAGATTTATAACCGTTACTTACCTCAATCCGAGCAAAACCTGCTTTGCGAGGTCCTTGCCTCTCGAATCTGCCTCCAAACGTTTCGAAGCTAGCCAAAAGTAATACAACACAATCTATATATGTCAAGGAACCAATTCCACAAGAAAAACTACTAAATTGGACTCAAATCCCGAAAATGGCTCAAACGCGACCCCCGGGCCCACATCTCGAAATCCGACAAAAGTCACAAAGCTAGAAAGCTCATTCACTCACGAGTCTAACCATACCAAATTTACCAAAATCCGACCTTATATGGTCCCTCAAAATCCCAAAGTTCACTCTCCAAAATCCCAAGCTCTAACCCCCAATTTTCACTTCAAAACCCCACTAATTAGATGAGAAACCAACGGGAAAACACCATAGCTAAGGGTACTTAGGCTCAAGGGACTTGCCTCTGTGAAAATCCTTGAATCCCCTTCAAAAATTACCTCAAAAGCTCCAAAGTACGAGTTGAAAATGGTGGAAATGAGGAAAAATCATGAAGTCCTCTATTTATCCATTATGCCCAGCGAAGCCGCACCTGCGGTCCCTTTACCGCATCTACGGATACAGCTCCGCTTCTGTGGAAATCACTTACAACCCTTGGGACCGCTTCTGTGCCTCTAGACCGCATGTACGATCATCGCAGGTGCAGAATTAACATCGCACCTGCGGACCAACACACGCACCTGCGCCCACTCTTCCGCTTTTGCGACCATCGCTGGTGCGGGAACTTCATCGCACCTGCGCCTTCTGCCCAGCTCCACCAATCTTGTATCTACGATCCTCCGCTCGCTTTTACGGGCTCGCACCTGCGATGAGACATCCGCAGGTGCGATTATGACAGGTGAGTTCAACTTTGGCAACTACTCCAATTTCCAAACTTGTTCCGTTAATCACCCGAAATGAACTCGAGGCCCTCGGGAACTCAATCGAACATACCAATATATCCCATAACATCATACAAACTTAGTCGAACCTTCAAATCACCCAAAACAACATCAAAACATCAAATTACACTCGAATTCAAGCCTAAGAACTCCTAAACTTTCGAATTTCGCAAACGATCCCGAAACCTGCTAAACCATGTCTGAATGACCTCAAATTTTGCACACAAGTCAAAAATGACACCACCAACCTATTCCAACTTCCGGAATTCCATTCCGACCCCGATATCAAAATTTTCACTACCGACCAAAATCGCCAAAATTCTAACTTTCGTCAATTCAAGCCTAATTCTACTACCGACCTCCAAATCACTCCTAAGTCCAAAATCACCTAACAAAGCTAACGGAACCATCAAAATTCAAATCCGAGATCGTTTACACATAAGTCAACATCCGATCAACTTTTCCAGCTTAAACTTTCTCTTAAGAGACTAAGTGTCTCAACTCACTCGAACCCGAACCAACTAACTCAGTAAGTCAAAACACATCTGAAGAACACAAAAGAAGCAGGAAATGGGGAAACGAGGCTATAACTCTCGAAACGACCGACCAGGTCGTTACAATTTACCATTCAAGAATGTTAAGTCCAAACTTGAAATAATACGTTAAAAGATAAAATGTGAAAAAGTTTAAGAATTATTTATAAATTACGTTACAGTAAATATTTATAAATATAACATATTTTTAAAAATTGTATAAATGTACTATGGGGTTAGTTTAGTTTCGGTTTGACTTTTGTTAATTAAAATCAAACCAAACCACAATCGAGTTTTTTTCCTGGTTTGGTGCAGTTTATCGGTTTTCTTTGTACACTCCTACTTAAAACATGGCAAATGGCCCGGCTAAGCCTGGAAATGGACCAACCCAACCTGGAAAAGTGGGACCGGCACGCAGACGGGGACCTGGATTGGCTAAAACTCAAACATGCAGTAGACCACGCTTGCTACTAAAAAGTTCAAATAAATCAAAGTTGCATTCCCAAGACAATGAACTCAAGTAAAAAAATGTTTTGATGTGATACAAATCATACAATAATGTGACAAGATTTAATAATAATGATAATCAAGAGGAATTCCAAGTATGGGGTCACAATGAGAAACACTGATACATCTGTGTTTAATGAAAGCACAATTAGAGATACCATAGTTGTCAAAGAATGAAGTGCTACAAGAGTCTAATATAAGCCAGAATGACGGCGATTGTCCACTGGTATGTCTGACTGCCTTTTCTGAACATCCTCAAGAATTTGTTTTGGTGAAAATCACGATTTACCTGGAACGAATTAATTCTTCCGAAGCACAAATGGTAGGGCAGAGGAATCTAAGACCATTGCTATCACACAACTATGTAGGATTTAGGAGGAAAAGTAACTAGCAGGCCGCATTGAAAAGGGAAAGAGACCTTGCTCTCAATATCCAGCCATAATTTTCTTGAAAAGTTCCTTTGGAGCTGGAGTTTCAAGAGAAGAATCACCACACGAAAAGGATAATCAGTGCTAGTGTTATGCCATGACCACACAAGTTGAGGAATGAATTTTTCTTAAAAATTACCTGGCAACCCTGTAAATCTCTCATATTGTTCATATGCCTGGCCGATAAACATTTCAACTCCTGTTACAATTTTTACTCCACTCTCGTGAGCTTCCCGCAAGAGTCTAGTGATTTTGGGCGTATAAACAGCATCAAATACAAGTGAGTAGTACCTCAAAGCTTCCTGTAATTTGGAAGCAGTTCATAGAAATTTAAACAACGTTTTATCAGTCCAAATAGCATGTAGGAGCGTGAAGCAAAAAATATACGTCTATTTAAATAAGAAGAAGAATCTTAGATGAGAGGAACCGGTTTCAGGAATAGTGATGTAAATTGACATTAAACCTACACAAGGTCACATACAGAAAACGGACACCCCAGTATAGAATGTAGCTGAAAAGTTCCATTAGCAAAGAGGAGGCACATTTTGAAGTTAGCACTGAAGAATATCTTATGGGAAGCTAACTGTCATTGAGATGCTCAAGAATGTGGTACACGTCTGTTTAACATTTTTTATCCTCCTTATAGCTGTTGATGCTAAGTTCAAGTTACCAGAAAGATATCTTGCTCATGTTTAAATAGACATCAATAATAGTTTCTCATTTGATCCGCTTCACTTTTCAAAATCATAAAATTGCAGTTATATCCAAAACCTGAGTGGCTAGCGTGCAGCTAAGTTCATGCCCAGAGTTACGTTTTACTATCCACAAGTAGAAGATGTAAGGAGTTTAACAAGAGCTTCTTGTGAATCAAGATTGGATGACAGTGTGTGTGCATGTATTGGTTAAGAAGATTGGCTAACAGTATACTAGTCTTTATGTTATTGGCTGCAAGCCTGCAACGACCTAGCAACATGGAGATTTATTCTTTTCGCCACAAATTCTCTGCCCCCGACCATATGTTCTATCAATTTCATGGGCTTTTCTGCTGAAAATAGTGTATCCAGCTTCCTCGGGACCAAAGTTAGTTCTTTCTGACCCACAGAAATGTCGAACTTAAGCATGCATTTTGTCTGCCTTATAGCAAATAAAGCATGACTTATTTGCTGCAGTTGAAATGCCAGTTATCAGCCCACATCTTATATCAAACCCGTCAACAACACCCTACTTCAACAGCAGCAGCATTAGAACCACTTAACAATGAGTAAAGCTCAGATTGAAAGCAGCAGGCCATGATCTTGAAGTGGTTTCTTATAACCACTTCCATTTCTGACAGAACAGGTCTTATCCCGTTATTATTCAAATGGAACAAATCACCAAAATATTCCTTACATAGACCAGATATTCTGTTTAAACCACTCATGGCATGCCATTCCTCGAAGAACCGAAGAACAGAGGAGGATGTTTGAGATTGTGAGCCATGACAAGGTACATAATTTTTTTTATAAGGACAACAGAAAAGGGTCAAAACTACCCCTATCGTTTGATATTGTGCCGTTAGCCGGAGGGGTAAATTTAAGCCCAAAGTTAATGTTGTGTGTGTTTATGGACCAAAAGGTGGACGGAGGGTAATTTTAAACCATTTACAAAACGATAGTGGTAGTTTTGACCTTTTCCGTAAGGACAATAAAGGTATATATTTAGAGACATCATATGTTGACTAGGCAGGTTTGAAAGGCCTGCAATTGGGTTCTTTAACTTAAAGAAGGTTGATATCAATCTATATGGGAATTAGGATTACACACACATTATGGTCCAGAACATATATACACTTTCCTCAAGCTTCTTAATTTCTTTATGATCAAAACCAAAGAACAACTCATATTCTGTTGCTACTTTTGTGAGAAAGATATAAGCAACAAATATAGTTACCAAACATAGACTTCTTTACAAAGATACTTCAGGTTTATGAACCCTCTGAGAAAACAGTGAAACACAGAGAAGCAATTCTCGAATGCTGGGGATGAGCTAATTGAGGGGGGGGGGAGGGGGGAATTCCAAGAAAAAAAATAAGAAAAAAAAGGGATCCCCCCCCCACCCCCCAAAAGAAAATGAAATTGAAATACTCCATTCCCTTCTAATTTATAAAGCTTGTATTCTTAATACTGAACCCTCTTTGTTTACCCATACTGTGCATGATATTAACGATGCAGCTGTTCAACTAATAAGACATGGATTCAATAATAAGTTGTTCTATCTAAGACAAGTAATGCAAGGACGCAAACCTTAAAGATTGGTGTATCATCAACCTTTGGTTGCATGCCAATGGAGGTGGTATTTGCAAGAATCATGTCATTTTCTGGATGGAAATTGCTAAGCTCGTCAAGAGACAAAGCCTGACCTCCAACTACATCAGCAAGTTCTCTCGCTCGTTCTTCAAGTAATCAGACAGCACATAAATACAAAGTAACATAGTCAACCTCCAAATCAATACCAGAGTAAAGGGACTAAGCAATGATAATAAGAACTTCAGCAATTGTCATTAGCTACACGGAATTACTACCATAGGTACGGTTAGCAATCACCACCCGAGCCCCCTTTTCCTTTGCACCATAAGCAAGTGCCTTGCCAGCGCCACCAGCACCAATGACCACAAATAATTTACCAGCTAAGGGAGACCCAGACATACTAGG
The DNA here is from genome assembly GCF_000393655.2 of Nicotiana sylvestris. NCBI lineage: Eukaryota > Viridiplantae > Streptophyta > Magnoliopsida > Solanales > Solanaceae > Nicotiana > Nicotiana sylvestris. Next base: position 53,824,094 of record NC_091057.1, on the reverse strand, counting down.
CTGTGAGCCTGTCCAAGGAAATAACAAAGCTCAAACATTAAGAAGCTCTAACTTCGGAAAAGGATGTTTGTTTGTAGCTGATAAAATGATTCTGACCTTGCAACGCTTCTTCAATGGCGGAGATTGCACCCACATAGTCTGTATTGCAACCAAACAACTTCCCATCAGGTCGCCTTACGACACAATTGACAGCCCCTATTAACTGCAGAATAATTGAGAACCAAGTAATTGCATGTGATATGACAAATCATCAGAATATTTTGTAATATTGACCCCTGTAAAAATACAAACAAATAAAAGAAACAACAGCTGAAAGGCATTACAAAATCATGTTATAACTAATACCTTAGCGGTAGGATCAACTTCATCACAGCAGTCAACAATGGCTTCCTTGTGAGGAATTGTACAGCTGCACAACATAAAGTTGCATAACTACTTCTAAACATGTATATGAATTATATTTATTAGGCAAGGCCGACACACACACAAATTTGGAAAAACACAAGGATGACCTACGGAAAAAACAAATAAACAGAAAGCAAAACATAAAAGAAAAATCTAGTACGTTCAACCCCATGAGATATGGTATATACATGTACATATACATGATACTTTCTAAGCTGTGAGAAAGGGGTAATTTGGCATGACTACCCTGATGAAATTAAAATACATCTGTGTAAAATACCAGTTTCTGTTTTGAGAGCAAACCTGAAGCCAGCAAAATCTAAAGATGAGTAAGTCCGAAAGAAATTTGCAACATCATCAACCAGCAAAGGCATATAAACACCATTAAACCCAACTGATCTGAAAGCTTCATTATACAATAAAGGTGATTTGCTATGGCTAACAGGCTTCCCGATAATGCCAAATATTCTGGTATCTGGTCCCAACTGTCTGAAATTGTATATATTCAAAAGATCTTTAATTGTTGGTTGCCCAGGAGCCGAAACCTTTCCCACTTCAAGAGTACCAAATGTGAGGTATCCACCAAATTTTGGACAAAGTATTCGAGACATCAAACCCTTCTCTCCCATGACCATGGCTATTATTGGTACCTATTTGAACAAAGTGCAAAAAATGCATTAACGTTTAATCATGAGAAGCATCTCAGAATGCAAGCAAGCTCATGTTAGATCTAATTTTAATGATGCAAATAATATATCTGTGCAGGAAATCAATTACAGAAGAACAAGGAATCAAGGAGCTACTACAAGATTATTGAAGTCAATCTGGATGCTTTAAGGAAAGAAATCAATCGACAAAGATTGCGAATCAGTCAGCAAAGATTACGGACAGCTGCGATGGAAAGAATCAAGCAAGCCTAAACTTAAGGCATTAATCAAGGCCAGCACATTCAAATCCGGGAGATTGAAGCAGTCAAACAACATCGAAGATTCTGTAAGAAGAGTAGCTTGAGCGGCTAATTTCGGAAGGACCAACAATCAAGGAGCAAACCCTAATCATTAACAACTGTAGAAGGAAAGCTGTAAATTTCCTCCCATCAAGGAAGAGCAACGGCAGGCAATCTTATTCTTGGAAAGAATCAATCTCTTTCCAAGGATCAAATCTCTTGGGTTGTCAAGTCAGCAAACGGTCTTCACCAAAGTATTTATACTCAGCATCAAGCCTTAGACAAATATACTTTGATCGAACCAAAAATCCTCTCTTTATTCTACTGCAAACAAACATTGTAGTTCTCTAAGATCTCCTGTGTAACAAGTCAAAGAAAAAAGGAGAGTACAACACGGGTGAGGCATTGTATCAAAAAAGACGAGTGTTATAGGAACTGAGCTATCACGTCATTTCCATTGTACTCGGAGAAACGCATTTACTAAAGAGAAATCCCTTGCAACCCAAGGAGACTGGACAAGGATTCACATTGAATCCGAACCAGTATAAAATTCCGGTGTCTTTAATTCCTGCATTTACTTTCTGTGTTTTATATTCTGCTACTATAACTGTTAGGTTATTGCATCTAGTCGACTAATTGACAAACCAGTCAACTAATAGAGATTAAGTTTAAAAATATACAATTCACCCCCTTCCCCCTTCTTGTACTTTCAATTGGTATCAGAACAAGGCTCACATTCTACTTTTTGCTTAACAGCTTTTGAGAAAAGATCATGGTAAATCAAGTTATCATAGGAGCTCTCTTTCAGGAAGGAACTTCACAAGTTAGACCACCACACCTCAATGGACAACATTTTTCTCATTGGAAAGTGCGTATGGAGATCTTTGCCAAGGCTTATGACGTTAAAGTTTGGAGAGTCGTCAAAAAGGGGAACTATCCCTTACCAGTTGCTACTCCACCACTTGTTGATCCTGAAGATATAGATTCATATACAAAAGAGCAAATGGAAGTGGTACAAGTTAACAATAAAGCGAGAAATCTGCTTCACAATGCTATAAGTGGTGAAGAATATGAAAAAATCTCTAGCTGTGACACAGCCAAAGAAATGTTGGACAAGCTTGAGGTTACATACGAAGGAACCAACAAAGTAAAGGAAACACATATTAACGTGTTGGTTCATGATTACGAACTCTTCTCAATGAAAGAAGGAGAATCTATTGAATAGATGTTTGCCAGATTCAACAAAATAATTAGCGATCTAAAGGCATTTGGCAAGCCATATACTAGTGGTGATCAAGTTAGAAAAATTCTCAGAAGTCTGCCAACCACTTGGCAGACCAAAGTAGTCACACTGGAATCTCAGGATCTAAACAAATTATCATATGATGAACTACGAGGAGAACTCAAAGCCTTTGAAAAGACGCATCTCAAGAAGACTAGTCAAGAAGAAAAAAAGAAAATAGTTGCATTCAAGGCTTCAACTGAAATAGCTGAAAACGAAATTGATGATGATCCTGAAGCTCTACAAGAAGAGATTGCTATGCTATCGAGAAACATGGATGGCTTAATGACAAGATTCAGAAATACAAAGAAAGGGAGAATTCCACCAAGACGATCCAGGCAATACAACGAACAAGACAAGAATGATGGAAAATGCTATAAGTGTGGAAGATTTTGACACATTCAAGCTGAGTGCCGAGAACTAAAAAGAAAAAACTCTAGAGGCTTTAACAAAAACAAATCTTTTGGAAGCTGGAGTGATGAGGACAGTTCAAACCACGAAGAGATAGCAAATCTTTACTTCATGACGATTCTAGAAAACGAAATGAACAAATCCTCAGGATGCTGGACAGATGAGGACACTTCAGATGATGAAAATGAAAACTGTTTCATGGCACGAGGTGAAACAAGTGAGGTAAGATCTTATAACTGTGAAAGATGCAATGAATTGCAGGATATTCTTGATTTAACTTTGAAAGAGTCTCAAAAAATGATGAATGAGCTTAAGAGACTAAATAAAGAGGTTAAAGACTGGAAATTCAAACATGAAGTATGTGAAATTGAAAAAGAAGTACTTCAAGAAGAGTTTGAGGAATTGCAAATGCAACTTAATGGCATGTGCAAATCCACCAGTCACAGTTCTGTCAGGTCAAACCAGACGACTTACAAGTCAACTGGAAAAGGACCAGCCAGAACAAAGTCCACTAGTACTAACACTAATGAAAGACCTAATGGTGGGTCAGAAGTTACGTGTCACTACTGTAACAAAAGTGGGCACAAATATTCTTTTTGTCGCTTTCGTAAAGCAAACGTTTCAGGATGGGTTTGGAAACCAAAAAACAATTCTTAATCTAGCAATACTAACCCTCCAGGACCCAAGCAAGCTTGGGTACCTAAAAGAAAGTAATCATTTTGTTTTGTAGGAACACCACAGAATAAGCCGCAAAGGAAAATGGTATCTAGACAGTGCATGTTCCAGTCATATGACAGGCGACAAAAACCTGTTCAAAGAAGTTACAAAAATTGATGGAGAAAGCATTAAGTTTGGGGATGACTCAAAAGGTAAAATAATCGGTACTGGAACAATTCCCTTCAATAACAACTGTGACATCACTGAAGTTTATCTCGTCGATGGACTCAACTACAACCTCCTGAGCATAAGTCAACTATGCGACTCAGGATATGAGGTAAATTTAACAAAACAGGTTGTGCTATTGAAGACAAATCAGGTAAAATAGTCCTTCCTGGAAAAAGATATGGAAATGTTTATATCCTTGATGGTTTTGAAAAGATAGATGGTCATATTTGCTTAACGTCTATGTCTGATGATCCACGGTTATGGCATAGGAAACTTGGTCATGCTAGCATGCATTTAATAGAAAAATTGTCCAAACATGTGTTAGTTGTTAGCCTACCCAAACTAAATTTTTCTAGAACCCATATCTGTGATGCATGTCAAATTGGTAAGCAGACCAAAAACTCTTTCAAAAATAAAGATATTGTATCTACTTCTAAACCTTTGCAATTGCTTCATATGGATTTATTTGGGCCTACTAGAACTGCAAGTATAGGAGGAAAGAGATGTGCTTTTGTTATTGTTGATGATTATTCACATTTCAATTGGGTAATTTTCTTATCTCATAAGGATGAAGCATTAAGAAATTTTGAAGTTTTCTGCAAAAAAGGTTGAAAGAGAAAAGGAATATCTGATCTCAACAATTCAGAGTGATCATGGAAGAAAATTTGAAAGTAGAGCATTTGAAAATTTCTGTAATGATCAGGGATACACTCATAATTTCTCTGCACCACGATCACCACAACAGAATGGGGTTGTAGAAAGAAAAAACAGAACCCTCCAAGATATGGCAAGAACCATGTTACTAGATCATTCACTGCCAAATCATTTTTGGGCAGAAGGTGTAAGTACAGCATGTCATATTCTCAACCGATGTCTCATAAGGCCCATTCTGAAGAAGACTCCCTATGAATTATGGGAAGGTAAACGTCCCAATATCAGTTACTTTCATCCCTTCGGAAGTAAGTGTTTTATTCACAATAACGGTAAGGACAACCTTGGAAAATTCGATCCAAGAAGTGATGAAGGTATTTTTCTGGGTTACTCATTAAATAGTAGATCTTTTAGAGTCTATAATAAACTCACATTATATGTGGAAGAATTTGTACATGTTATATTCGATGAAAATAATCCCTTCGTCGAGAAAGGAATTACTGCAGGTGATGAAGATCAAGCTCAAGAAATTCAGGAAACAAGCAAATCTCAAGAGTCAACAGATATATCTGCTACGATAGAGTCAACTAATGAAATCAATAGTAGTGTACCAGATAGTGCTGTATGGTGGGCCGGGCTGGGACCGGGACCGGACCGGGCCCGCGGTCCTAACGGGCTAAACGGGCCTGGTGGGCCGGTCCTTAATGGTGCAAAAAGCCCGGGGCGGGCCGGGTATGATAAAATAGCCCACGAGCCCGGGACCGGCTGGCGGGCCTGGGCCGGTCTTACCGGGCCTAACGGCTATTTCAAAAATTAAAAAAGTAGTCGTTGGGCTGCAATTTTGACCGTTTGGAACTTTCAGAAATAGTCATTTGGCCCCCACACTTTATATAATTACACTTTTTCTCAATTCTCAACTATAAATACTCCCTCATTCTTTCATTTTTACTCACCAATTCATCAATCTCTCTACTATAATTGCTTATTTTATTGTTGAAATTTCGTGAAAAATTGTGAAGTTGGTGAATTGAAGTATTCAAGTCTTCAACGATTTTCAATTTTCAAGAAGTTGTTCGGCAATTCGGTAAACGCGTTCCAACTCTTAAGTTTTAATATTATAGTTTTGTTAGTTTTATTTAGTATAATTATAATTAATATGGCATTTTCTTTGAAAAATATTTTTGGTGGTAAGGGTAAAGCTAAAACTGGTGAAAGTAGTGGCCAACCTACTACCCTTCCCCCGGCTCCCCGACCCAGACCTAGTAGACGTCCTGCTGCTCCTATTATTCTTGATAATGATAACCCCTGTTTTCAATTTTCCGATAGTCAATTTTGCCATAATGTTGCACCAGGTGAAAATTTAGATGATGAAACTATGAATGCTCTTTATCCTAATGAAACTATCTTTGAAAATGAGGATGAAGATGAAACCCAACCGGATTTAGATGATACACCTACTAGTCATGTTAATAACCCAACTGATGTACCGCCCGACCCACCTGTAGAAACCCCTAGTTTTAATAGACAACCTCCTAAACGCCTAGAAACATCATTAGTTTGGAATTTTTTTACTCAAGTAAGAGAACAAAATAAGGCTAAGTGTAAAACATGTGGGAAATTACTGGCGCATAAATATACTGGAGACCGTAGCGGCACGGGTAGTTTGACTAGGCACATAAAAACACACCCTAGAGATAAAGTTAGATATTTACAAATGAAAGCGCAGCTAAGAGGGAACACATGTAGATTCTGATGTTAACCCTAGTACAGGTTCAAATCTAGTTCAACCAGGAATTAACACTGTGACCGGAGGTATTTTATATTACGATCCAAATAGAGATCGTGAAGAATTAGCAAAGATGGTTACCGTTATGTGCTTACCCTATTCTTTTCCTTCTAATCCTAATTGGGTGCATTATATTAGAAGAGTTTTTAATCCTACTTATAAAGGTTGGCCTCGCGCAACAGTTAAGAGCGATATTTATAAATATAAACATGAATATGAACAATATTTGCGGTATTTATTTACTCATATAACTAATCGGATTTCTATTACTACTGATATTGGTAGAAGTGGTAATGATTGTGATTATCTAACTGTTACAAGTCATTGGATAGATGAGGAGTGGACAATGCAAAAATGCATTATTGCGTATAGAATAATTAATTCATGTCACACAGGTAAGTTTATAGCTAACACTGTTGCAGATATTTGTAGATATTTTTGCTTTAGAGATAAAATAATGGCAATTTCTATGGATAATGCTGCTAGTAACACTAGTGCTATAGGCATACTTACAACAACACTAAATCCTGCATTTAGGAATATATTCCATGTTAGATGTATTTGTCATATTTATCATTTAATTGTCGGTGATGGTATGCGAATTTTAAATTTAGAAATTGAAAAGGTTAGAATGGCTCTTAATTGGCTTTTTTATTCAAACCGTAGAAGTAGACTTAGAGAATATTTTAAAAAATGTGATGAATATGGCCTTAGAGAAAGAAAGGTTCCTAAAGCTTGCCCGACTAGATGGAATTGTATGTACGAAAGTTTAGTAGTTGCATATGAATATAGAAACCCCAATTAATGCAACGTTTAATGCTCGGGTAGGTGGTGAGGATGATGATGAAATGTTTACTACTCAAGATTGGACGAATGTTAAAATTCTTATAGATTTTTTAGAACATTTTCAAATTGGTACAAATGCATTTTCTGGGCAATATTATCCTACTATTTCAAACTGTTTAGTTTATATTGCAGCACTATGTGATTTGTTTGTTGAATTTTCGGAGGGTGTGAAAATTTATCAACTTGCTATAAATGAAATGAAAGAAAAGTTTAAAAAATATTTTTTCCCTATCCCTCCTATTTATGGTGTTGCTGCAATGTTAAATCCTACAATGAAATTAGGAGGTCCTCATTTTTTGTACTCAAATATTTATAAGGCTTTAGATCTTTCAAATGAGGAATTTGCTACACTTGCAGATGCAAAAGCCTCAATTAAAATCAATGCTCAAACAATTTATAATGATTATCAACTTGCCTTAGAGCATGCTAGGCCAAATGTTCCAACCCCTACTTCGTCTAGTTCGCAATCGTCTAAAAGAGTTGCGGGTTTAAAAGCACTTAAATCTTGGACGGAGTTTAGGAGTTCTCAAGGTGATAATTATGATGAAACTTCACATCTAAATGAGCTTCAAGTTTATTTGTCGCAGGGACTTGAAAAGGAGAATCCAGACGGCACTTTTGATCTTTTGGAATGGTGGAAGGCAAGGGAAAAACATTTTCCGATTCTTGCAAGGATGGCTCGGGATATTTTATCTATTCAAGCTTCAACTGTTGCATCAGAGAGCGCTTTCAGTCAAGCAAGACTTCAAATAGGTGATCATAAAGCGTCAATGAGGGAGAGCTTGGAAAAATCTGTACTGTTCAGAGATTGGATCCGCTCGGAAAGAAGAAACTTTGGAATTGCGGAATCACAACCGGCGATAGATGAAGCTTATGAAGAAATGGAGGAACTTGCGGAGGATGCTGCTTCGCCCGGAAGTGGTGATGAACAAGCTTCTTTTCCACCACCACCAACGCAACCTCCTCCGAACCTTGAAGGATTTATGAAATTTGTTAGAGATACAATGTAGATTATGGTGTAACTTGTACTTTGGCATATCTTCTTTTAGTTTTTTCCCTTTTAATGGTGGTATTAGTACCTTGTTGTGCTCATTCCATTGGGGGAGGAAGACTAAGAAAGATATGTCATTTTTGGTAATAAAAATTATAAGACATGCCCTTGAATATCTTTTTGCAATATTTTTTTGTCTTTAACTTGCAATTATTTATAAGCTATAATATATATACATAACATACAATATATACTACAAGAAAATATATAAGGTAATATATATACATAACATAACATACTATATATATATCTATACTACAAAACATTATAAGAAATTATATTTGAAAATATATATACATAACATACTATATATAGTATACTATACTAGTATACTATATATATATATTATATATACTATACTAGTATACTATATATACTACAAAACAAGATTTTTCAAAATTCAAAATGAGGGCCCCACCCCCAATGACCACCAACTGCCATATTGCACAAATAGCCGGGGTTTTTTTCAATTTACAAAACTAACCTTCTCTAACACTATAAATACCCCCTCCCTCTTCTTCATTTCAATACTCATTTCTCAATCTAAATTTCTCTCAATCTCTCAATCTCCAATTTTCAAGACTTCAAGTCTCAATCTTAATTTTCAAGTTACATCATGTCTCGTTCGGAAAGAGTGCGCTTATTTGTTTCGCACTACTATGAAGTGCTTGAAGAAAATGAAGAAGGCCAAATATTAGAGTGCAAGAACTGTGGAAGAGTCTTAAATTTTCGTTCAGGGTGTACCACAGGCATTTTAAGGAGGTATATAACGTATTGTGTTGGTGGTATTTATCCGCAAATTCGTCTTTAAGATTTTTCAACAATGTGTTATTTTAAAATTATTAGACGTATTTATGCTTCATGTTGTACTTTCTTATTAATTTATTATGCATGGCAATTTAGTTTTACTATTGTTTTGTTATTTTACTTTTTCATCAAGCACTTTAATAATTAGATTTCTACATATATACTACATATATATTTTTTATATAGCCATGATATGGTTTACAAGAAATTGCCTTAAACAAAAAAAATTTAAAAAAAAAAGCCCGGAAATAAAAAAGCCCGTTAGGCCCGCTAAGTCCACGAGCCCGACCCGTTTAGCCCAGGACCATATGGGCCTAGGCCCGTCACGGGCTGGTTCCACCCGTTGAGCCCACGAAGTCCGGGACCGTGAGGCCCGGGACCGCCAGAGCCCAGGCTCGCTAAGCCCAGGCCCGTTAAGCCCGGCCCATTTAGGCCCGGGCCTGGCCCAGAATACAGCATTAGTACCAGATCATCCAATCGAGTCGACTACTAATGTAGTGCGTCCAAATGAATGGAGAAGCGAGCTTGAATATCCTCAAAAATTCATCATAGGGAATCCAAATGAAGGAATGAAAACCAGAGGAGCTCTCAAAAAGAAAGCAAATGTTGCATTAATCTCTCAGGTTGAACCAAAGAAGATAGAGGAAGCTCTAAAAGATTCAAGTTGGGTTCAAGCAATGCAGGAAGAGTTAGATCAGTTCGGTAAAAATCAGGTGTAGAATCTGATACCCAAGCCTGAAAATATTTCTGTAATCGGAACAAAATGGGTCTTCAAAAACAAATTGAACGAGGATGGAAAGGTCGTAAGGAATAAAGCCAGACTAGTTGCCCAGGGATATTCACAACAGGAAGGAGTCGACTATGACGAAACATTCGCTCCAGTAGCTCGCTTGGAATCCATACGAATTCTTTTGGCATACGCATCATTTAAAGGATTTAGGTTGTTTCAGATGGATGTCAAAAGTGCCTTTTTGAACAGATTTATTGAGGAAGAAGTATACGTGAAACAACCGCCTGCGTTTGTAGATTCAAAGTTTCCCTACCATGTATACAAGCTCACTAAGGCACTATATGGACTGAAGCAAGCTCCACGTGTTTGGTATGATAGACTTAGTTCTTTTCTTGTTGATCATGGCTTCACAAGAGGTAAAGTAGACACTACCTTGTTTATTAAAAGATCATCAGAATGTAATCTCATTATTCAGATTTATGTTGATGATATTATATTTGGTAGCGCTAACCCTCTTATGTGCAAGGAATTTTCAAATCTTATGCAAAGCGAATTCGAAATGAGCATGATGGGAGAGCTAACATTCTTCCTTGGACTCCAAATTCAACAATCTGAAGAAGGAACCTTTATATGTCAGACCAAATACACAAAGGAACTTATTCAAAAATTTGGCATGAGCAATGCAAAATCCATTGGCACACCAATGAGTCCTTCAACAAATCTAGACAAAGATGAACAGGGAATCCCTGTTGATGAAACTAAATATCGTGGAATGATTGGATCATTACTGTATCTGACGGCAAGTCGACCAGATATTATGTTTAGTGTGTGTAAATGTGCCAGGTTTCAGTCAGCTCCTAAGGAATCTCATCTGACTGCAGTGAAGAGAATCATTCGATATCTCATTGGGATTGTATCTCATGGACTATGGTATCCTCGCTCTAACTCTTTTAAATTAGAAAATTTTTCAGATGATAACCTTGTAGGTGATAAGGAAGATAGAAAAAGCACAAGTGGTACATGTCAATTACTTGGAAAGGCATTGATATCCTGGAATAGTAAAAAACAAGCATCAGTTGCATTATCTACTACTGAAGCTGAATACATTGCCATTGGACAATGCTACGCACAATTACTGTGGATGTCCCATCAACTGGGTGACTATGAACTTTCTTTTAAACCTATACAAATTTTTTGTGATAATTCAAGTGTTATTTGTCTTTCAAAAAATCTCATCAAGCATCACTTTATTAGAGATCATGTTCTTAAGGGAGACATAGTAATATCTTTTGTTGGAACTACTGATCAGTTAGCAGATATTTTTACTAAGCCATTATTAGAGGATAGCTTTTGTGCTTTAAGAAAATTACTTGGTATTACTTGCTTAACTAATAACCTATAGGACCTATGTGTACTGCAGATACTTTTACAGGTGTAATGATTGTCCTTTACTCATGCATTAATTACGCCTCCGTTTTTCCCTCTCTTTTTTCTTCTTTCACATCAGTTCGGCGTTCAAAGTTGGAAAGCCAATCATCGCGTCCCTTCAACTGACGCCTTTTCCTTTTCTGTACTCAACCGTCAGAAGTTTCTCTTCTTAAGGCGGAGAACCCCTTTCAGTCACTTTCATCTCTATCATCTAGAAAACCCTTCTCCAAAGCTCCGATCAAACCACTTTCCTTCAATGGCCAAACAACCCAGGAATCCCTCTGCTTCCACCAGAAAAAGTACTCGCTCCAAAGCAAAAACCCCTTCTATGCCCCCAGAACAAGTAGACCTAGGGTCCGACCACTATGAGGGTTTCGTCTCTTCACAGGGAGATTTCTCTGATCATTCTCAAAACTTAGGAGAAAAAGCCCTAGGAAAACGACCCATGGAAGACCCCCCCTGTTTCCTCTACCCCAAAGAAATCCAAGATTGATCTTTCTAGCTCTCTAGAATATGACCTAAATTTCTGGGATTCTCCAAATAGGGATTTCTTCGTTACTCTGAAGGACAAGCCCGTTGTTCATGGAAGGGTAGTCGACCTTGACGACATGGAAGCCCTCAATTGTAAAGTCAAAAACCTCTTTGTTCATCAAGGGTGGGCTAAGTTCCTCTCTATTCCTCCGCCTAAGGTCTATGAACCCCTGGTAAAGATGTTTTATGCTAATCTCCGTTCCAGTAAACCTGACAGGTCGGAATCCTTAGTGTTAGGTAAGCGCATTGTTCTTGATTGTGCCCTGTTTGATTCGCTCTTTCAGTGTCGATGTTCTGGTTTTCCTATGCTTTTCAAAAACACCTGGCCCGATGATTTTGAAATTTTTTTTGACCAAGCCAAACAGTGTATTGCTGAGTATCCCTCTGACTCCCTTCCCAACCAGTTAGGTCCCAATGATGTTAGTTTCGAAACTCGAGTTCTAGCCCACATTGTAGCAACTACTCTGCTTCCCCGCACTGGTTCCTTTTCAACCTTCTCTCAAAGAGACACTTTCTTAGTATACTACCTTGTGACCAAACTCAAAATCAAGTTATCCTCCTGAGTCATTAATTTCATGATTGAAAGTGCTGAAGATCCCACCAGTCTACCCTATGGCATGGTCATCACTCACATTCTGGAAGCGCATCAAATTTCCCTATCCAACTATCCCTTCATTACTGTTTCAAAGTCTTACAATTCTAGAGCTTTTGCAAGTATGGGATATGTGAGTGTGAAGGGCTCCTGGGTTAAGAAGCACGAAGGTGAAGCAACTGTAGAAGGAAAGCTGTAAATTTCCTCCCATCAAGGAAGAGCAACGGCAGGCAATCTTATTCTTGGAAAGAATCAATCTCTTTCCAAGGATCAAATCTCTTGGGTTGTCAAGTCTCGTCAGCAAACGGTCTTCACCAAAGTATTTATACTCAGCATCAAGCCTTAGACAAATATACTTTGATCGAACCAAAAATCCTCTCTTTATTCTACTGCAAACAAACATTGTAGTTCTCTAAGATCTGTTGTGTAACAAGTCAGAGAAAAAAGGAGAATACAACACATTGTATCAAAAGAGACGAGTGTTATAGGAATTGAGCTATCACGTCATTTCCATTGTACTCGGAGAAACGTATTTTCTAAAGAGAAATCCCTTGCAACCCAAGGGGACTAGACTAGGATTCACATTGAATCCGAACCAGTATAAAATTCCGGTGTCTTTAATTCCTGCACTTACTTTCTGTGTTTTATATTTTGCTATTATAACCGTTAGGTTATTGCATCTAGTCAACTAATTGGAGAAACTAATGTATGATGATTTCATTCTTACATTCCAAAGTATGGAAAAACAAAGGAGGTCCACCTTTTATCTCAAATCTAAGCTTTTCAATCTTATTTAGTTCTGAACTAGATCCCGCTTTATCCATTAGGGGGTAAAAGACGACTAGCTTGCCACCACAATATCATTCAAATGAAAAACATACACTATGAATTTCTAAACCAAGCCTCGAAGCTGGACAGTGATTGCAACCAAAAAGAAATCATACACTATGAATTGCTAAACCAAGCCTCGAAGCCGGACAGTGACTGCACCCATTTCATGAGGAGTTACACAATTTTTTTCCCTTTTTAATAACGGTGGTGATCGGGCCAACTTATTCGAACCTCGACTATTCCACCGGGTATGTACCTCCCACCAGCACAAGTACCGAGTAACTTTGTCCACCAAGGCTAAGACAAATGGCTAGAAACCTAGAATTTTGGTGACCGCTGGGATTTGAACCTTGGTCTCTAAGGTATGTATGTACACACTTCATTGGCCACGAGGCCACACCTCTGGGTGCATGATGAGTTACACGTGTGTAATACTAACAATCAATTTTAACCTATTTTCATGTCCATATCTTTATAGATCCAGGCTCAAAATCCAGGAACTTTAAAAAATGATACAAAGATATCTTTATATCTTTATTGGGTGGTTAGGTTCCTGGAGTGTGCATACAATACTTGAACCTAGGTTCGTGTAATTTTCTGCACCAAACTGGAGGGTGGACTACTGGTCCCTGCTTGGTACACTTTTTTTCCTCGTGGCTTATCTAAAGGATTACTTCTTGTCCAATCCATAAGGACAAACAACCCCTTGAATGTAGCCTCCTGACAATGCATAAATCCTTTTACCCTTTTGCTTTATTGCCATCCCAACTGCCCCCCCCCCCCGGAAAAAAAGAGGCTCCACACGATGAATAAATGTTTCCTTTAACCCTTTCTCGTCCACCAAACGCCTACCCCCTAGCGCCCCATCCAGTGACCCCTTCCTCCATGTCAACTTTCCTTTATGCCTGGCTAATTTGCAAAATGGACCATCATCGACAATCGATGGTCATCCGCCCCTCTTATACCCCACTTCCAACTTCCGTGGTCCAAAAATATATTAATGGAATATTTTGTAAATTAAATAGAATTCTTTTCAAATGAAGGGATTATTTTTATATTCAATAGCAGGGTTGCGAGTGTCAGTCTCACAATATTAAGTCCCTAGAGCGGTCCATCCTATTGGGTCTCACCAAATAAAATCCTTCAGCCTTCACTAGAATCCAACGATGTTATAACCCATCATCCACAAATCACCTTATTTCAGCCCAACAACATATAAACAACCTCATCACTTGACATACCGTAAGGCCCCTTAATTGACAAGTGATATCAGATGTCATTCACTTGAGAAAATGTCTCAAAGGCATCGATACATACAACAATATTGATTCCACTATCTACCTTTGAGTTCTTCTTGCAATGGGAAAAATCATCAGATAATTAAGACATTTCATAAACCCCCACCTTTTTCAGGGAGAGAGAGGGAGAGGGAAAGAAAGACAGTTGATTGTGGAATCTATTCTCAATGTCTTTGTCCCTCTCATTGCCCTTAACATATATCTAGGTTAGTAATGTAAACCCGGTCAGAAGTTTATCCAACTATACCTAACTTATTGGTGTGTATGGCCTAATACAAATCTACAAGAGGTAGCCAGCTTCTAGATTCAAACTATTATTATCACGCACCAAATCCAGCTCTGGAGAAACCATGATTTATCACCAAACAAATTTGAAAGCAAGTTATGGCTTGAAAAACTTGCTATACTACTTACGCCGCTTACTTGAGAATGTACAGTAATTTGGAATACACGTGCAACATCCATGATATCCAGTGCAGTTGTTGCAAACTTCACAATGTCAGCTCCAGATGCCTGTATTCTTGCTACTAGATTGCCGAGCTCCTCAGATGATGGTGTATTATCATAGTTGTGAGAAGAAACAATAACTTTGCATTTTGCTGATTTATTTCCATGTAGAGCAGTATTGAACTCGTCAATAGCCTAAAGGAGTGGGAGAAAAAGAAACAAAAAGCATAAGGAAAGCAGCAATTATTATTTATTGATCAAGTGTCCGTTAAAGCAAAAAGGAAGAAGCAATGAAGACTAAAAATACAAAGAATGTCAACTTAAAGCTAAGCAAAGGTTTAGATATCATATATTTAACATTTATATATAATAACCAACAGGAAGTGATCCTTAATTTGCAAAATTGATCAATGTTCCTTCATGCAAGATGCATCACAGGCCACACATTTCAACAAAGACATTCAAAGTCTCAAACAAAGCTGCACACCAATTAAGATGCTTTAAATTTTCTACTATTTAAGCCAAGTTTCTGGAGATACGAACTCAGGTAACCAGATTGATTGGCCTTGCATTCTTATTCTTCTGCTTTAACTGAACTCACATTTGAGGACAATTAGCAGCAGCTACCCAGGGACAGGCCATCATTTTATATTCTATTTTATTTTCTGGGATAAGGTGGGAAGGGCCATTTTGTTTTAGAATCAATACCTTTAGCTCAACATCAATGTAATCAGCTCCCAACTCCATTGCTACTCGAAGTGCATCCAGTCGACTCACTTCATCACCAGCATACTGACCCCCTTCCCAAGTGGGCCTAGAAATGTGGGCAACATAGAAAAATTTTAGAATGCACTTTTCAATGTCTAGAAGTAATAGAAACATTATTTGAAATGTAATAAGAGGAGAACTATAAATCAGGAAGTAGAGCTATAATTATAAAAATAAATTGCAATTATATGTCCCTTCCCCTGACCCAACATATAGCGAGAGCTTAGAGCGTTTGACTGCCCTTTATGGTAAAAGAACAAATATTTGTTATCACTTGTTTGCAACAGCTGCGAAAAATTCTATTATAAGTTTGAACTCAGAGCTAGTCAAGCACAGAATATCTTGCATGAAGACATAGAAGTGTAAGGTCGAAACTGTTTGATAGTGATTACACCAAAAAGCAGCACATGCTTATACTGTTTGTGTTATTGAAGTGTGGTTCACAAATTTCCATGTGAAAACATACATCATAAAACTGAAGAAGCACAGGTTGTTGACGAACAAGAATATCAATAAAAATAAAGAAAATGGCTCATTTAAATTATACTAAGCCAGAAAGAAAAATTAATATCTTTCTGAGTTCATGCAATTGGTGTTCTGGAAAAGCCAGTGATGAGAAAGTCAACTGGTCAAAACTTACATAGAAAAGATCCTAGTGCCATTAATGTCTTCCCGAGTGCACGGACAAATTAGATAAAGTAGCAAGCAACCATACCCCTCTGCCTTTAGGATGGTCTAAGCTAGATTTTAGTGCTCCTTATGCGTGTATCTACAGGATATGTCAGATATTACATTGCTAATACTTACCCCCTGCCTCACACCAAAAATATAGCTGCAAATTGAAGAACATACAGTGCACTAATCAAAAGTGAAGAGGGATCAACCAGGGGAAAGTATTTTCATTATTTTTCATCCTAATTTTAAGGCAAAGCTTGCAAGTGGGGGCTGGTTCTGCGCTCTAATTTGTTGCAATTCAAACTGATGACAAGTTTTAATTGAAAGAAAAGAGATCGCATCTTTTTTTTTCTTGGATAACCGAGAAATCCTCGAGGGCCCGTGGCGCACGGTTCAAAGCTCAGTAGACACTAAGCCCCCTCCCCAGCCCTTATCCACTTAAATACCAGGCTTTTGTTTGTGGCAGAGTTCAAACCCGTGACATGCACCTAACCTGCACATCATGAATTGTGCTCTTACCACTAGCCCAAAGCCCTGGGAGCAAAGATTGCATCTTAACAAATAGGGATGTAACCTTCCATAGCAACAGATAAAAAATATACATTTTCAGTATGAATTTGAACAGAAAAAGGCTTCAAAACAAACTGGAGGATGGAATGTTATAAAACTTCATTGTAAAAATTGGCTAGAGATTCGGTGGAGATTCGACATATCAGTCAATTTCTCTTTTAAACCGATGCATTACACTTCTTTATGAATACAAAATTTTGAAGCTATAGCATTTCTTCCAGCCAAAAGCTGACTACACTTGGCTAATCTTATCAACCTAAGCAGAGGTCATGCTTAAGGCCATTTCATTAAGGATCAGAGCATAATCAGGTAAGTCTCTTGTTCAGTTCCAGAGTCCTTTTCTCTCGATACGGTAAACCCCCGCCCCCCCCCAAACCCCCCAAAAGAAACTCTCCTCGGAATGGGGCGAGAATGGTTTTTCCTCCTTGTCCCCTTGGTGACTCAAACTCTCCACCTCATGATTGGAGCCTTGGAGGTGGAGAACCTTCTCCACTAGCCTATACCTCCCTTATCAAATCAAAAGTTTGCTACTGTATGCTACATATCTCTCCCCCACTCATTTTCAATTTTTCTGTTTCAGCTTGCAGTAAGAAGTCCTGAATCCTTAAAATTAATATTGCTCAAGCTTATTCTCCTAGTTATTTTTGGATTTCCAAGCAAATCAAGAGAAGAAGATAGAATCTTAATCATCACTATTCAGCTTCCAGCTATCACAAACAAAAAAGAACTACACACACGCACGCACACACACAAAGGAACAAACTTTAGCAACCCAATTCAGATATGACATTCACTAGTGTAAAAAGATAATAAAGAGACAAACTTTGGAGCTTAAATTTGGAATTAAAACCTGTAAGTGAAAAGGGTAGGCAAAGGGGACTGTTTGATAATAGTATCGATATCTGATTGAGGATTAAAGCTTTTCAAGCTATCCAATCGAACTTCCACAAGATCAGCACCACTAATTTTAGCCTTTTGCATTAGATTCAACATTTGATCCACTGTGTCTGCCATGATTGGTGCACAAATTAGTGTTTGGTTCCTCCTCATTGCCTCCCCCTCCATCTTCCTCACCCCTGAATCCACTACCTGAAAAAATAACTCAACACCAACAATTCAAGAATCTCAAAAAGAGAATTTCAACATAAAAAAATGTTCTTTTTTTTTCCTCGCCAAAAGTATAAAGGCAATGTGGGTTGGTACAAGTCTAACTAAGTTAGGTGACTGAAGGAAGGTAATCCAATTTCAAATTCTTTATTCCCCTTTTCTTTCCATTTTTTTGAAAGACCAATTTTAAAGGAAATTCAAAAATAAAGGAAGTTGTTAAAGAAAAATGAAGGACTCACCAACTCCATTAGCAACCAACTTGTAGAGCACAAAAATGGAAAGTGTGGACTCAGCAGCCAGCTTGAAAAAGTCAAGTGACAGAGGTATATCGATATATACAAGTGGAGAAAAGAGAAAGAAAAGAAGAAAAAAAAAAAAATATATATATATATATATATATATAGAAAGGGATGAAGTAGATGTAATGTGTGGTTTTTCTTTAGCTTTATATGATTATCGTGGGGATAACTGTAGAGGGTTGGTGAGGGATGAAAGGCTACTACTCTACTCTTCTATTTTTTTCTTTTTCCCATTTTTATGATTATTATATATATGACCATAAATAATCTCCTTGTCTATTACTATTTGAGAGTTGAGACCATTTAATTGAACACAAAGAGTATTTGGTAAAATTAATCTGATTATTTTGAGAAATATTTTTATTTAGATGAAATTTCAAAAAAAATACTTCTAAATAGTAGCAATTTGTAAATTACTTGAGAAACATTTTTGTCAGCATTTAGAAGCCGTTGGCGTTTGACCAATCCTCACCGAAGTACTTTTATACAAATGTGAAAAATTTATTTAAAATGGATAAATAATTTGAATTATTTATTATGAGATGCTTTAATTAAGTTCTAAATATCATATTAACTAAAATTAAAATTACAAATTAGAGAGAAGGGCATGTTTATGATACTTTGATCGTGAATGTGAGATCCATAATGCGTAAGTTTTTTTTTTCCAATATGTTGGGATAGTTTAGTAAATATAAATTTTTGTAGATGGTAAAAATTTAAAAATTAATTTTGCTTCGGGTTTTCTTTTACATAAAATATAGCTTCCGCATAATTTTAGTTACAGATTTGGCCAAATATCTTGAATTCTCCAAAGTAAATAATATAGCTTTTTTGGGTAATAAAAGACTTTAAGTGAATAAGAATGGGAGAATTACACAAAAATACAGTCCAGCTATATACATTGCAGCAGAATAACCCAGTTACAACTTTATAAATAGGAAACTATATTACTCTCAATGTTTAAGGTTTGATTTAATTACATTTAGTATACCTAATTACCAATTCTATACCATAATGTGTTTTAACTGTACAACTAATGTACCGTATATCACTCCTTAATTAACGCCACCGTATACTCCTCCAAATCCCCACCTCCCACGTTTCTCTCTCCCAAACCCACCCCCCACGTTAATGAATTTGAATATGAATATCATCAAATCATCCACTTCTTTAAATAACAAGAGCACAAAACCAAGAAAGAATGGCAGCAATATAAGTAGTACTCAAAATGCAGAGGAACAACAAAACAATTGCAGATACTTAGGCCTAAGGAGAAGGCCATGGGGTAGATATGCTGCGGAGATAAGAGATCTGAATACGAATAAATTCAAATTTGGGTTTTCAAAAATCATTATTCGTTTTGATTGGGAGTTGTTGTAAATAATTGGGAATATATTTTGGAGTTTATATCTCAATTTTGAAGGGTTTTGGCTGAATTTCAGATTGAAACTCGAAGAAGAAGAAGAAGAAGAAGAAGAAGAAGAAGAAGAAGAAGAAGAAGAAGAAGAAGAAGAAGAAGAAGAAGAAGAAGAAGAAGAAGAAGAAGAAGACATATTGCAGAAATTGTAGATAAATTGTAGATTGTTTTTTGCAGAAGATTTGTAGAAGTTTTAGTCGTTTTTGATTTGTGAAAACAGAAAACAAAGCATCTACAATCAGAATACAAATAATCTACAATTCATCTACAAAATATTTATAAACTTGGTACATTGAATTTTAATATCCTAATTCTCATTCGATTGTAATTTAACTGGGATTTTCGACATAATTGCGTTTTTTGCAGAAGATTTGTAGAAGTTTTAGTCGTTTTTGATTTGTGAAAACAGAAAACAAAGCATCTTAGAATACAAATAATCTACAATTTATCTACAAAATATCTACAAACTGGAAACATTGAATTTTTATATCCCAATTCTCATTCAATTGTAGCATAATTGTAATTTTTGACGTAATTGCGTTTTTTCAGAAGATTTTTAGCCATTTTTTATTTGCGAAAACAAAAAATAAAGCATCTACAATCAGAATACAAATAATCTACAATTTATCTACAATTTCTGCAATATGTCTTCTTCTTCTTCGAGTTTCAATCTGAAATTCAGTCAAAATCAAGTCTAATCTTCACCAAAAACCCCTCAAAATTGAGATATAAACTCCAAACCATATTCCCGATTATTTTCAACAACACCCAATCCAAACAAATAATGATTTTTGAAAACCAAAATTTGAATTCAAAGCTTTCAAGCTTTTTAATGGTTGTCAATGGTGGAAAATATCTGGAAGAATATTTACTTCCATAATTGTAGCACGCCTAAATAGGAATATCTGGAAGAACATGTAGTTCCAGATTTGTACGCACCTAATTTGGAAGGAATCAGCTCCTAATAATTGGTATTTAATGAATGGTATATATTTTGTAGAATAATTGTAAACATGGCGGGTAAATATGAAACTATGCACATTTTTGGTAATAAGGTTTCATATATGGTATAGGAAGGGAAAAATCTCTTTTTTTATTATGCAAATCTTTAAGCACGAAAATTCGATGATTTTTTATTCTTCTTCCCCAAGTTTGTATATATTCCTATTCCATCTACAAAAAATTCAAATTCATATATAGTGCAATTTGAAAACCTTAAATTTTCTTCTTTTCCAAGTTCCAAATAGCATAAATAAAAAATAAAAATTGAAAAAACTATTGCACGTTCATGATTTTGCAAATAAATCAACAAGAAAAGTCGATTTACGATTTATACATAGATTGAACATATACAATTTTAATTTTAGATTTAACTGTACATGTGCATTACATGTATAATGATGTATAACTTTGTATAAACTTGTATATACAATCTCTAATAATGTATATCAGAAAAATAAGACAAATAAGAAAAAAAGAAGAAAGTGTCAAATATCTATGGAGGCCTATTATACGCGTACAATGTATATACACACTTATACATTAAAAATATATCTAATTTATACAACGTTGTACGCATATATACACACTTATACATATTTATACAATATTGTATAAGTGTGTATAAACACTACCTATATAAATTTACAATAGAAAACACCTTATGTCCATCACCACATTATAATTTTCGGTGGTTGCTGGTGTTGAATTTTTCTGGTGAGATTTGGCATTCAAATCTAGGCTCACCAATAGCAAAGGATGAAGCAAAAATTAAGAGAACTACGAAAATATGAGACGAGGTCGCCGGAGATGCTTTTTTAGGCAAGATCTGATAGTTTTAGGCCGGATCTGATAATTTTTGGACTAATATGCCAAATTTTATTGTAGTTCCTTAACCTCCTTTTGTCAATAAGCTCAAAAATAGAAATCTAATTGATATAGAATGTGAGGATTATCACGAGTGTGTACAAAAAAGTTTTGTAATTTTTAGGGAGAACAAAGAGAGAGGTGAGTGAAGAGAGATTGAGTATGCTGGGAAAGAAGAAAGAAGAAAAGGAAAAAACCTAGAAATATGTCTTTAATAATGGGCTAAAGACTGAAAAGTTTCTTTCAAATTATATACAATCTGGGCCAAACTGGGTAAAGACTTCAAACCTAGGTCATTTTTAGTTGGGCTGATGTGCCAAGTGATTAAATATGTAATTCTTTCAATAATATATCATATAAATGAGAACGTATAGAAATAAAATGTTTTTTTTATAAAGTCCAGCGCACTGAACATTTAGATTTAGGTAAGGCTATGCATAATCCGGTGAATACCGAATTACCGTACCGAAATCAAATATTTTGGTATTTGGTATTCGGTGTGGTATTTGGTTTAAGTTTTAAAAAATAAATTGTATTAGGTATGATATTTAGTATTTTAAAATGAAATACCGAAATATCAATACCGTATCGAAATATATTATATTACACAATACACATATTTTAATTATAACATAAATATAAAATATCTAAAATTTTACTTTCCTTTATTCTCTGAGTTCATCAATTAACTCTAAGCATGTAACAAGACATTTCTAATGATTAAATTTATTCCTTTATGTACAGTTTTCTCTCTCTAGTTTGATATTTGCTGGTTTTGGACTAAACTTTTGTCAACAAGCGCTTACTTATTCGTACTTTTGAGTACTTTAATTAAGAATATTATGGCTCTATGCACTAGTTAATATTCAAATCGAATAAACCGAAGTTTTTGAACCAAATAAACTAAGATCGAAAGGAAAAAAATTGAACCATACCGAATTTAATTAGGTACGGTAGTGGTATAACATTTTAAGAACCGAATATTAAAAATATCAAACCAAAATATTTAAATACCGTACCGTACCGTACCGACCGATGAACACCCCTGATTTAAGTGGACAGTTTACTAAATCGAGAATGGGTCCGATATGGAAAAAACACACAAAGTTTGGGGACCATTGACCCAAGTAGCTGTCAACTGACCGATTAAGGCAACAAAATTCGCGCTTATTTATTGGTCAAGCCCACATCCAAAGTTGAATTGAGGGGAAAAAAGGCAGAATAGCCTAGGAGACACTTGTACTTGTTTCGGTTTGTCATTCCGATCCCTACACACCATAAAGTTTCATCCAGACACCTCAACTTAATCAAAACAAGCCTTTTAAACCCTTCTGACCGTTGACCGAACTTATGTGGCATTGATATGGCTTAAGTAGATAAAATAAGTGATTTACACGCACATTAGGTGCGTGAGCTGATGATTTTTCTTTATTAAAAAAATAAAAATTAATAGATAAATAAATAAATAAATAAAATACTAGTAGCTATTCTAGTATGAAAGAAGACTCCCCCTTCGTTCTGCCCCACCCTTTCTTTTTCGTATCCATCCCCCTTCGTTCTGCCCGCCCTCTTCTTCAGTCCCTTCCCCTTCGTTCTGACCCCCCCCTCTTCTCCTCCTCTTCTTCGCATCCCTCCCTCTTCTTTCTGCGCCACCCCATCCCTTCTTCTTCTTCAGTCCCTTCCCCCTTCGTTCTGACCCCCCGACTCCGCTTATTCTCCTCATCTTCTTCTTTAGATCCCCCTTTTCCCCCTTTTCTTCATCCCTTCTTTCATTAGATTTTCTCCTTGATGTGTATTTCTTCTTCCATCATGTCAGCTTCCCCTTCTCTATGCCTCCTCCATTTTTCCGGTGGTTTTAGCTTTCAAATTTTTTCATACCTCTTCCAAATTGGGGTAGAGGAATAAGTCAAAATTCAAAAGACTTAATTCTCTGTTCATGTATTTCTCATGGATAGATAATTTTCTTTAAAAGAGGAGTGAAGGAAGTGGTGGTACTCATGATAGAGGAGTCATGACAAGTGGGTTATTCTTTTAAGAAGGTTGAGTGGGTAGGTTTGAAGAAGGGAGGAGGGATTTTCTTTAATTTTAATTTTAATTTTTTACTTTTTAAATTTTATTTTCTGAAATTATAATTTTGTTAAATAATATTATTTTGGCATAAAATCTGATGTGGATGCTGATTTGTCATCCACGTCAAGCAAGTGAGCATCACACGATTCCGGAGGTGTTTAAAAATCTTGTTTTGATTAAGTTGAGGTGTCTGGATGAAATTTTATGGTGTGTAAGAACCATAATGACAAATCGGAACAAGTACAAATGTCTCCTAGACTATTCTGCCAACAAAAAAAAATCCAACTTTGCATTACTCATTTCGGTCTATATTATTCAAGAAGTCACGTTGTATGTATTTTTTTTAGAACCACCGTTTATATTTTGACCTAATTAAAAAAATTGATAAATCTTTGCTGCTAGAATTTTAAAGTCGCTACCAAAATTTTAAACCACGAAGCTAGAATTTTCTCATATGAAATTTTTCGGCGATTGCCATATTTTTACAAATCATAGTGATCACCGCTATGAAATATTTTGGCCATTGCCATGCAAATCCTGTCATCACAGTGTTATAAACGGCGTTCTTGGGGCGAGCCCTAGGGCAGGTACACCAAGAATACCCGAGGTGATGGAGGGAGGCGAAAGTCTCAAGAAGCATTACACCTAGCAATTCGGTGTATATACCCGGGCGTTGAGGTGCATTTTGTAGTGAGGCGTAAGCCCCAAAAACTTTTTTAAATTAAAACAAAATCTGTTGACTGAGTCCTTCATGTAATACCCAAATTCTCAAAAGTCAGCTTGTAATTACTCAAAAGTTTAAAAAAGGAACTGAAAAATTTAAAATTAAAAGTTAAGACCTTATTTATCAATAGATGCCCTAATTTATTCCAATTCTTTATCTTGTCCGCTAGTCTGTTACTATCTCACAAAAGCAACGAATATGCAATTTTTTTCTTGCAAATACTAAGAGAACTCCATTCTCTTCATAGCAGCAAGTTCAAAGTTTAAATTACAAGTTAGTCACCCTTTTTGTTCCTCTATGTAGAAAACTTTATTCTTTTCAACTCAAGTTACTTGTGCTTGTAAGTAGCTTACAATGGATTATTTTGACCAGTTTTTTGTGGGGATGGAGCACATCTATATATATTTTTTACATATTTATAATTTTCTTCAATTTTTATGCAATTTTACCTATTTGTAAATATTTACTGCAATTATATTATTTTATGAAATATTAAAAATTAAATACCCATGGGGCTTAAGCCCCGTGCCTCGGGGCTAACGCCTCGCTGAGGCATATGTAAAATGCCTCGTCTTACGCCCGTGCCTTTTAAAATAATGGTCATCACCACATGAAATTTTTTGGCCATGGTTCTGTTTTTGTGGCACCTTATCAATAATTCTGGTGATTGGAGCACTTCCCAAAATTTTGGCGAATGCTATTTTCTCAAGACTTTTTTTTATTGGGGTCAAAAAATTAATAATGACACCAAAATATCATATTTCATTCGACTATATTATCAACCCTTTAGGTCTGTGCACATCTCTTAAACAAGATTTTAATAGTCTTAATTAAAAAAAATATTTATCTAAATTATCCTTTATATTTTGTTTAAATATTTCATTTACAATTAACATTTCACTAAAATAACTTCTCATTTTTTAAAACAAAAATAGATTCAACTTGAAAGCGATTAATATGTGGAGCCGGCGGGAGTACATTTTAGGTGAAATTGCCAGGGAAACTAAGTCATTACAAAAACGAGATATTTTACATTATATATAGATGTATATAAGCTTCATAATTGGAAGAAAGTCGAATTCACGATTCTATATTAGCGGTATAAAAGACTCTTAGTAGAATATTACTGCACAAGTAATCTTTTATAGTAATATATACGAATTTACGTATAAGTATATAGTCTTTATTATTTCAAAAACAAAATAGTACCATAGTTTAAGCTGAAAACCGTTACATGAAAAGAAATTATTCGTAAACTTGACATAGCAAACTAAACTAGCGATGGAGTTCACTTTCTTTAATTAAACAACTGGTGAGAGAGCATTCTGATGCAAGAATAATGGGAATGAGTGACGTTGTTTTATAACCGGTACATAAATAATGATGTAAAAATTTAATTACCTTTCTCTTTTCATGCATTATTCGCGGAAAAAATGCCCGAAGAGTGGAGGTGGAGCACGATGGTTCCTGTATACAAGAGCAAGGGTGATATCCAAAATTGCAATAACTATCGGTGTATTAAGTTGCTTAGCCTTACTATGAAAGTTTGGGAGAGAGTGGTAGAGCCAACGGTGAGGAGGAGTGTGTCTATTTCCGAGAACCAGTTGGGGTTTATGCCGGGACGTTCGACTACATAAGCCATCCACCTTGTTAGGAGATTGATGGAACAATATATGGAGAGAAAGAAGGACTTGCATATAGTGTTCATCGACTTAGAAAAGGCGTACGATAAGGTTCCGATGGAGGTTTTGTGGAGATGTTTGGAGGCTAGAGGTGTTCTGGTTGCCTACGTTAGGTTGCTTAAGGACATGTATGAGGGAGAAAAGACCCGACTGGGGATGGTGGGTGGAGACTTAGACCATTTTTCGGTTATGATGGGGTTGCATCAGGGGTCGGCACTCAGCCCTTTTTTGTTTGCTCTGGTGATGGATGTACTGACGCTCCACAACCAAGGGCAGGTGCCGTGATGCATGTTATTTACAGATGATATTGTATTGATTGACGAGACACGAGACGGTGCGAACGCGCAATTAGAGGTATGGCGGCAGACCCTGGAATCTAAAGGTTTCAAGTTGAGCAGGACTAAGACAGAATACTTGGAATGTAAGTTCAGTGGAGAGACTCAAGGAGGGAAAGGGTAGGTGAGGCTGGACTCACAGATCATCCCTAGGACAGGGAATTTTAAGTATCTTGGGTCTACTATTCAGGGGGGTGGGGAGATTGATCAAGATGTCACCCATCATATTGGGGCGGGATGGATGAAATGGAGACTCACTTCTGGTATTTTGGGTGACAAGAAGGTGCCACCGAAATTTAAGGGTAAGTTCTACAGAGTGGTGGTCAGATCAACAATGTTGTATGGAGCTGAGTGTTGGCAGTCAAGATCACTCATGTCCAGAAGATGAAGGTAGCAAAGATGAGGATGTTGAGATGGATGTGCGGCCACACCAAATTAGATAGGATCATAAATGAGATTATTCGCGACAAGGTGGGTGTGGCCCCTGTTGGGGACAAGATGCGAGAAGCGCTATGGTCATGTAAGGAGGAGAAGCACAGACGCTTCGGTAAGGAGGTGTGAGAGGTTGACATTGGAGGGCCTACGGAGAGATAGAGGTAGGCCAAAGAAGAGGTGGAGAGAGGTGATTAGGCAAGACATGGCGCAACTTCAGCTGACCGAGGATATGACCTTTGATAGAAAGGTGTCACACCTCTTTTTTATACTCTGAAAGGGTATATGCAAGTTTTTTCAATTAAAGTGACAATAATCAAAACGAGATTATTTATTTCAAATTCAGAGTCACCACTTGGGATAATTTATGGTGTCCCAAGTCACCGATTTAAAATCCCGAATCGAGGAAGCTTGACTCTTATTTATGGTCTGCGAACACAGAAATCCAAATAAAAAATTCTGTTAACCCGGAAGAAGGTATTAGGCACTTCCGGATTCCGTGGTTTTAGCACAGTCGCTCAACTATTATTAATTGGCCCAATTATCTGATTAATTGCACATTTTAAACCTATGTGCACTTTTAACTTTCTAACCGCTTTTAATATTTTTTAGGAAAATTCATGATTGCCATACACTTGTTTGTTTTTGGAAACACATCGTAAACCACACTACATGAAATACACCCGCGGTTCACGACATATTTATTTTTATTTAACATTATTGGAAATTGAAGCTGGGTCACATGAAATGTGCACCCCGATTTGAAAATTATATATCGCAACTACGTTACGGGAACCGTACCCGTAGCTATGATGATTTATTATCGACGCGCCTCAAGCAAGCTACGATATTTATGAATTGGCGATTGTGAGCGAGAAGGCCCGAGATCATGGGATACTTTTACTAAAGAGATTCCTTGCACTTCGACCCAGCCCAATGCCTAACATGTAAGTAATTGATCGCTAATGCGCTGGACCTTTCCCAACTCCCATAGCCCAGCCAACATTCAAAATAAGTTAGTCACATTATTTTCACGCAGAGCCTATAGTCGACCACAACAAGAACATAATAACTGAACAATAAACAATGTTTTGTATGATTCCTATCTTTAACATATACACTCAATTTTCCTTCAGCTAAACAAAACTTCCACATAGCACATTTAAGTACCCCAAATCACACCTCCAGTACCAAATCGACTAGTAAGTTCAGGATAGATCACAAACGAATTTGTGCAATGCAACCCATGATATAGCTCTTTATGACACAAAAGCAAACAGGATTTCCATCAAGTAACTCAAATATATATATGCATGTTTCAATCCCAAACTCAACCCCTGCTCTCATATGGGCACAACTTAATGAAAGCATTTTTTTCCTAATGGAATGTAATGAGAAACAGTAGCCCAATTTACTTCTCTTTATCAATCAAGAGATGGAGTACATCACAAATAGAGATACTAGGCAGAGGTTTTTCTATAACAACAAACACTTAAGGTTAATTAGAAACTTGATTCATACATTTCAAATGAGCACACATTAAAATCTGATTTGAAGCAGACATAGTCAAGAATGATCCTAACACTTCAAACAGACTTCTCGTTTGAAAAAACCCAAGGAGAAGTCAGTAAAGGCAACTTCAAAAGGATTCAACTAATCACTCTCAGAATCGGCTCGCAAGCATTAAAACAAGTTGTGATGTTTTTATGGAAAGTTCTTAAAGAGAAATAATGAAAAAAAGTACTTAATGGTACTTAGTATAGTTAAGCGTCATATGACATGCTGCAGGGCTTCAACCCTTCAAAATTGGTTTTAAACAATTCAATGTTCTATTCTACTTAACAGTGAACTTATCACATTTTCAAAGACAAACTCACCCCTGCTGATTTCTTCTGACTGATCAACAATCGCAAAGCCCAGTAAAACTCAGTTAGACACACAAACTACCTAGTAAATCAGAGCTACTGCGGACCAATAAGTGCAGAATTTACACTCAAAATCGTGCAAGTATGCTGCCCAAACAATGCAAAACGGGGCAGATTTTCAGCATGCCTAGCAGCTCAAGCAATTGTCCAAACTACAGCAGGTATCAGTTCAGTTTACTGCTCAAATGGGGGCTAATTAAAGCTAAACAATCATGATAAGTCTGAAACATGCAGAGATGCGTTTGGTACAGACACACATGAATAGCAGCTTAGATTCCAGAGAAATCAGAGTGCGAAACAATGTGATTGATTAGATATCCATGCTGCCAAAGGAAGAATTCAAACAAATGAATGCAATGAACCTCATCTTAGACACTACCATTTGATTCACATTTATCAGTCAAACGAGATGGAGCATAGATTCATCATATAGTGCTACAACAGCCACAAATCCAACCAAATTCAAAATCCACTTGAACACTCGTAGAAAATCGACAGAAGAAAACGAAGAAGAAACCAACAGCCAAAATAAGATAACCAACTAAGAAGAAATCAGTAAACCCAATGGCATATATTAATTTAACTCATAATAAATCAGATTAAGTAAAGGGAGAAGAAAAGAACCTGTTAATTCGAAATTCTTTTAATAATAGTAGAAGAATACAATGTTTTGCTCCAAAATTCCACCTGAAAACAGCAATAATATCGAGCAGAAATTGCGAGCCAAATCGAAACCGTGAAACTCGGACAGAAACTCGAATCGGCACCAGAATTCCGAACCCAAACACAAACTCAAATTTAAACTTCAGTCAAACTCCATTTTTAACAAAAATTTCGAAATTGAAAAAGAAGAGACAGACCATTTTATTTTTCTGATATCGAAACAAAAGAAAAAAAACTGAAGGGATTTTTTATATTTTCCAAGAAATAGACTAGAAAATCAGAAGAAAAATCTTGAAACTCGACCTTCACCCTAGAACTTTACCTCTCCAATTTCTCTCCAAAAAATCCTTCTCCAGAACCCCTTTTTTCTTCGAAAATTCCTCTACTTGTCAGGCAAAAACCTGATGAATGAAGGGCTGAGATCAATTGAAATCGATCCTACCTCCCCATTCATCCAGCATATGCCTTCTAGAGGCTTCCAACACGTGAGAACAGAGGTGAGAATGAGGGAATATTCGGGCTCGTACAAAAACGGTTATGTGTCAGTCCACGTGGAAGGAGGGAAGGGAATATACCACGTGATTGGTAAAGGGAGGGAATTTTCCGGTGGCTTGGGGTGGTTGTTCGCGGCAGAGAGGCGGAGGAGATAGGGTGGGCGCCTTTTGGGGTTATTGTAGAGATTAGGTTTAGAGTTACCCAAAAAGGGGATTTTATATTGGGCTGGGATTTAATTAAAAGAAATGGGTCGGGTCATGGGTTGGTCCGGTTGGGTAGGGGTGTTGGGCTAAGGGTGATATGGGCGAAATATTTGGGCTTCAGAAATCTAACTTGGCCCAAATTCGGGTTTTATTCAAGGTTTCCCCCCTTTTTTTATTATTTTTTTTTATCTTTTCTTGATTTTTAAACTACTAAATTTAATTAAAAATCCTAGACTAAAATTTAATTTGTAAAATTATATTTTTTAACCTAAACATAAGTAATTAACTTAAAGTAAATGCAAGGAAATTGCTATTTTGGGATTAAAAGCTAAAAATGTGAAAAATGGCCAATTTTTTTTTTGATTTTTTGTCTATTAATGCAATTAATTAACAACTTAAGCTTACAAATGCAAATATCAACCTAAAAATGCAATGCATGAAATTTGAATATTTTAGGGTATTTTCCTAATTTTTTTAAATATTAAATATGCACCAAATGTAATTAAATGCAAACAATTACCCAACAATTACTATAAATTCCTAAAAAATAAAAAACACTTAAAAGAAAATTCATTTGTGACTTTTGTAGGAATATTATTATTCGGAAAAAAATTACGTGCTCACAAAAGGTATGGAGGTCGAAAATTAGGGTAGTAGAGTAGGTAGTCTAGAGTTTTCATAACAGTAGTATTGGCACGCAGTCTCGCTTTCCGTTGGTAGTAGATTTTTATGACTAACCATTGTTTTCTTTCATTGTTGATCATCTTACTATCCTTTGTTTTTATTCTACTTTTATATAGCTTTTTGCACTACAACAAATATAGTATTTAGTTACGAAATTATTAGCTACGACACAAAATTCGTCACTGGTTATTCATTTTTCGTGACAAAAATTATATTTCGTCTTTAAAGATATGAGCTATGCACTTTTAGTGACGAAACATAAAATTTCGTGGCGAAAGTTGCGTCCAGGAAAGTTTCCCATCAAAAAATGAGTTGGCGCCGTTTATTGTGTAGTATTAGCCACAAAAGTAAAATTATTCGTGACAAATTAGTTTTGTCATTAATGTTGCACACAATTTATGACGAAAATTTATTTGTCTTAAAATTAGTTGAACTTTCGATACAAAAAGATTTCGTCACTAAAAATGTATTGCCAAATAGTGACGATTCAAAATTTGTAATTAAATGATCTAATCTTTAGCCATAAAATTGTATACTTTTTTGTGACCTTACTTTTTGTCACTAAAAGTATAAACAATTAGTGACAATCATTTTGTTGTCTCTAATCAACCTGCAATTTAGTGACAGCAAAGTTTTATCACAAAATATACTTAAAATTTGTAGTTGAATAATATGACTACTATTAAGCAGCTTTATAGCTAAATAATAAACAAAAAATTAATATAAGTTGGAGTTGTGATCCCAAAAAGATTAATTATAGACAGCTAGCAAGCCTAGGCTTTGCAGCGGTGCTGGATGTTTTGTGGATTTTTGATGAACTATTTACTATCAAGGTGAAAATTGAAATAAATTACAATTGAAAGCATATTAATGAAGAAATTGACCAACTAGGATTTCAAATATAATATGAGAAGGCAGTAGGACAACTAATCCCTCCATGTTCCATTGTTAGTTATTGCCCAATTGACTGCCTAAACTATTTAAATAGATATTATAGTATCAGATTGAATTTTATACATTGATATGTCCAAATATCTAATGAGCCTATCGTTAGTTACGCTTTTCTAAACTTAATGAGATGCATTATGTGACGACCCGGTTAGTCGTCTCATGAGTTACCGCTTTATTTCCTCCATTTCAGCTTTTTTACGCTTCGTTATCCGTGTTTTATGGGATCGAGATGATTAGTTCGAGTTCGGAGAGGATTTGGTAAGAAATGAGACACTTAGTCTCTTTTAAGAAGGCTTAAGTTGGAAAAGTCAACCGGATGTTGACTTATGTGTTAGAGGGTTCGGATGTGAGTTCCGATGGTTCGGTTAGTTTCGGGAGGTGATTTGTGACTTAGGAGAGTGATCGGAAGTGATTTTGGAGGTACGGTGTAGAATTAGGTTTGAATTGGCGAAGTTAGTATTTTGGCGAATTCCGGTTGATAGATGAGATTTTGATCCGAGCGTCGGAATGAAATTCCGAGAGTTTCTGTAGCTTCGTTATGTCATTTTGGACTTGTCTGCAAAATTTGAGGTCATTCGGACGTGGTTTGGTTGGGTTTTTTATCAAAAATGGAATTTGGAAGTTCTTGAGATTCATAGGCTTGAATTCGATGTGATTTGATGATTTTGGTGTTAGTCAAGGTATTTTGATGATTGGAACGAGGTTGAATAATGTTTAGGATGCGTTGGTGCTTTTGGTTGAGGTCTCGGGAGCCTTGGATGTGTTTCGGGTGAGTTTTGAGCGAGTACGGACACTTCGGAACTTAGAAAAATGGAGGGAGCAGCAGTGTTGGCGCGGACTGCGCTCCTTTCCGCGCTGAGCGCGCTGGCCGCGTCAAAGTGGCCGCGGCCGTGAAGACTGCGCAGGTTGCTGGTCCTACTTCGAAAGCTCATATATTTTTATCCACAAGGAATTTTGAGGTAATTCAAACACGAAAGTTGTAGACCTTCGTGTCTAGTTTCCAGAAAGGTAAAGATATCATAATTTGGACATCTATAGCGAAAGTTATGGCCAAAATACTAAAGCCTGTCCATGCAGAGCAAGACCTGCGCGGCCGCGGTCGTTTTTGTGCGGACCCCGCTGGTTTTGCGCGGACCGCGGTCATTTTTGTGCGGTCAGCGGTGTCGGAATCCGAGGGGTACTCTATAAATACGAGGTTTTGGGTTTTATTTGATATTTTGACCTAGAGAGCTCGGATTTTGGCGATTTTTCGAAGGTTTTTCAAGAAATTGGTCGGGGTAAGTGATTCTAACTCAGATTTGGTTAGAGTACATGAATCTATCACTGAATTCATCATTTAATTCGTGATTTGAGATGGAATTTGGGAAGAAAATTGTGGAACCTTTCAAAAATGTAAAATGATGATTTGAAGGACCAAATGGTATCGGAATTGGATAATTTTGGTATGGTTAGACTCGTGAGGGTATGAGGATTCTGAAAATGTAAATTTTGCCCGATTCCGAGACGTGGGCCCGGGGCTCGGATTTTGCTAATTTCGAGATTTTTGATATTTTTCGAATGTTTTCGCTTGGGCTTTGTTCCCTTAGCATATTGTGACGTATTCGTTCTGATTTTGGATAGATTCGACGCACGTGGAGGCCAATTCAAGAGGCAAAGGCGTCGTGAGCTAGAGAATTAGCCAGTTCGAGGTGAGTAATGGTTGTAAATGATGTTCTGAGGGTTTGAAACCCTGAATTGCACATCGTAGTGCTATATTGAGGCAAGATACGCGCTGGATGATGAGCGTGGGGTTTTCACTACTGGGGATTGTGACTTGGTCCATCCCGATTGATGATTTTACCGAATATTTGACTGAAATTCATTTGTTACCATCATGATTTGGGCTGATTGCCATATTTGGGCTTCGTGCCAACTATTTGAACCCCTTCGGGGATTTTTATCACTGTTTCCTCACTACTTGACTTATTATTTGAACTCAGTCCTGTTGCTATCTACTGCTTTACAAACTCAGCCACTTTTACTCAGTTTTGAAACTAAAATGATATTTCTACATCATGTTTTGGCCTGAGGACTACTGTTTTACTAATGCTCAAGGGGCTTATGATGATTTCTGGACTGTGTGAGGTCGAGGGCCATATGTGAGGATATGCTGAGTGATATGAGGCCGAGGGTCTGAGATACTATTTATGTCATGCGGTGGCTTGAGTGATATGAGGATATGCTGAGGGATGATGCCACGAGGTGGCTTGATATAGCACTTGGGCCGTAAGGGGCTCATCCGGAGTCTGTACGCCCACAGTGAGCGCGGGTACCCATGTGATTTGAAACAGTGGTAACAATGACACTGTTTGATGAAAGTTGGTGAGGTAACAATGGCTGACCACTATGCTGAGTGATTGTGAGGTAGCCCGAGGGGCTGATACTGTACTGAGAGTGAGCCCGAGGGGCTGATATTGTACTGAGAGTGAGCTCGAGGGGCTGATACTATGCTGAGCGATTGATACTGTGCCCGAGGGACGGATTTCTACTTGTTAATTACCTGTTAAATTACCTGTTTTACTTGTTTTAAAAAGAAATATCATTTGATTTCTTCACTGATTTACTGCTTTAAGTGATTTTACTGCTTGATATGGAATTGCTTTGTGCCTTTACGTATTTTCATACTTTCAGCCATTATTTGTAATTATTACTCACTGAGTCGGAGTACTCACATTACTCCCTGCACCATGTGTGCAGATTCAGGCATAGCAGAGTCCGCACCTGAGCGTTGATTCCTTCCAGGCTAGGTAGTGATTTGGAGTTACGAGGTAGCTGTTGACGTCCACAGTCTCTTGTCTCTCTTATTCTCTATCATTTATGTTTTCTTCAGACTGTAGTATCGGATTCCGTACTTTGTAGACCTATAACAGAGTCTGTAGTAGCTTATGACTTGTGACACCCCGGTTTGGGCTGTGTCGGGATGGTTCATGCTGTTATTATCGTTAAATTCCGCAATTTATGAGCATTATATTATATGTTACTACTGTTTATGATGGTTAACTGTTTAAAAGAGGTGTTCTGTTTTGGTCTGGCTGGCCTTGTCTTCACGAGAGGCACCATTACGACCGGGTTCGGGGATTTGGGTCGTGACACATTAAGACCAATTGATAACCCTCAAAGGAGACTATATATATTCTTATAACTGAAAAATGAAATAGAACAATTTATCCTCGTTATTCTTGTTAATTATATTATCACCCAATTGATTGCTTAAACTATTTAGTTAGATATGATGCCGTCAAATTCAATTGTATATATTGATATTTTCCAGTATCTAATGAACACATGTTAATTAAGCTTCTAAAATCATAAGATGCATTAAGAACAATTGACAAACCACACGTGAGAATTTAGGAATTCTTATAATTAAAGAAAGATAAATAGATATTTTTCGGGAAATATATGTCTTTCAGAACTCTTAATTTAAAATAACAAAAAGAGCCCTTTTAAGGGAAAAATTTCACATAAGAACAACTGAGATCCTTACTTTTCCATTTTATAGCCCATATTTTAATTTACAACCAATTAGCCCAAAAATAATAGGCTAAGATTCAACATCCAACTCCAAAAGGTTCTCAAATTACTATTTAATTTTTAAAAACGATTGCTCAAGCTTTTAAGTTAATTTTCGAATCAATAGTTGTAACCCAAATATTAGTTCAACAAACCAAATCCATTTGGATGGTGAAAATTAGATTTTTAACAAGCTTAAATATTTGAGTTTAGATTCCGAATTTGATTTTGTGAGAAATTTGGAGTGGGTATTATCTAGAATTGTTAGAAACAGTATAAGGAAGTTGTATATAAAATTTGAAGTCATTTAATGGAGATTTGGACTGATTTTGAACAAGAATTGCAACTGAAAATCGTGAAAGAAATTCGTCTACAGACGCTTGTATAAAGGTGTATAAGATGTGTTTATACACTCATATACACTATTATACAAGATTATACATAATTATACAAAAAACTGACTTCATCTTCTTCATTGCGTTTTTTCTGAAATTTAACTCAAATTTACTCCAAATCACTTCAAATTTAAATTTTGAACTCTTTTTGACATTTTCATTCAATTGGAACAACACCCAATCCAAACAACTAACAAACTAAAAAAAATTATTTTTGAAAACCAAGTTTTGAATGGCCTTCAATGGTGGAATGTTGAATCTTCAATTTTCTAACATTTCAACCAGGTGACACATGGGAGAAACAGTAATGGCGGACGACTCCTTGAAGCATATGTAGAAGATGTGAGAAGAAAAGAGAGTGAAAGCAATATTTGTGAGAATATAGATTTAACTCCATAGCTCTTGGAAGCAATGGTTGTAAGAAAACAAAATTTAAATTTTCTAGTGCTTTCAAAATATGTACAATATAGGCTAGGTCAGGTAAAACTAAAAAATATGCGCCATTTTTTGTTATGGTGTGAAGCCAAATATATTTTCTTATAATTCTTTTTTTAAGATACATCAATTACTTGTAATAATATTTTTTGCATTTGAAAAAATATGGAACAGTTCAATACAACTCTAATATTAATGGCCTTTAAATAAGGAAATCTATATAAGGTAAAAGTGTTATTAGATTTTAAATGACTATTTTGTCTAGTGTAAAATCTTTTTTTAACAGGTAAAATAAGCGAATAATATTTTGCTAAGTGTATTTATACTTTTAATATAGTATAGATAGATAAATAGATAGATAGATAAATATAGATTTTAATGCTCCAATGATGAGATGTACAGTTGCCCCAATATTTTGGGACGGTTCTAGTTAAATCTATCAAAATGTTAACGTTCCATTTCAATAAACGGAGAGAGAAGAAACCAAAATTCAAAATAACAATTTGCTAAAGAATTTATTTTGCCTGTTTTTCGCTTTTGGTTATAAGTTATAAAGCAAACCAAATAAATGAACAATGAAATCAAAATAATATAATTAAGAAGTACAAATTGTTCTAATTTTATAATTGAAGAATTTAACAGGAGGACATATTTAACATCATTGAAAAGAAATTTTATGATGAGTTTCATTTTTCGATATATTATTTTAACGTGTAATCAAAGTTTCAAAGCCATACAATTTTAAAATAGTCAATATACTAATCTAATTGTGATTAATTTACATGAATTATTATTTCAAATTGAGACATAAATTTGTATGCATTTACATTAAAAGCAGTATATTGAACTTTTAGAGGTAAAAGAAGTAAATGAACAATAAAATAAAAAAGTTTGTACTAAATGAACCTCACTAATAATTTGACTCTTGAATTAAATATTTTAATTAATACTGTTCAGGTCATCTATAAAATGCCCTTAAGTTACATTATTAAATTATATTATTGGCAACAATATTATTTTTGTTTCAGCCATAAAGTGCCTTTGTGGCCAAAAATGATTTGCCAATTAAAATTCCCAAATTTTATGCAAAAGGCGGGAGGACTTCCCCCTCTTTCTTTTTGTTTTTGGGCAAACCCTTCCCCTCTTTTGTCCCAACCCTTCCCCAATTCCCCCAAACGCTCCAGCTTCCAAAGAATAAGATCTGAATGATCCTTTGGCCTTCCCTCAACCCAAAATTCCTCTCTCAACCCAAAATTAGGGCTTGAAATGGTAAGCTTCTTCCCCTCTTTTTCAAGGTTAGGTTTTTATTTGATTTTCATGTAAATTTATAGAAAATTTGTTAGATTTGCTAAACTTTGGGTACAAATGGATCCTTATACTTCCGCAACTCGAATGCTTTATCACTGGCAGAATAACTTCATGACTTACTATCAAATCCAAAAAATTTCGGTTAAAATAGAAAATACAATTACCAGAATGTATTATTTTCTATCTATGTATCAGTTTAAAAGGCACTGAAATAATTGTAGGTTGCAGCTCAATTGATGTGGAGGATTTCGAGAAAATTTATCTGCACTTCCCATATGCATTATCTCATTGTTTAATTTTCTAACTTATTAGGTTTATCTTGGTTGAGCATTCCCAACTACATACCTCTTGGCATGTTTCTTCATAAACCTTTTCAAGCACTTCCATGATTAAATTTATGAAGTTGGGATGTTTTTTGATTTGGAATTAGTCTATTAGAATATATATTATATTTTCTTTTCATTGTAATTATTTATCTAGGGACAAATATGCATCTAATTTATAGGTGTTGTATGTTTTACCAAATTTCAACTTAACAGAATTTTGTTGTTATAGCACTATAATGAAAAACCTTTCATTCCTTGTTTATGTGATTTACTTTGCATTGTTGAAGCCTTCTTTTACTTATTTGTTAAACTTTTTCTTTTTTATTGAACATATTAGCAATTTGTTAAATCTTATGTGCAGGGGTGAGGGGCTAATATTGAGGTTAGACTCTTAATGTCACTTCAATTGAATGACCTTATATCTTTAAATTTTTTGTGCATTTGTCCTATAAGCTCGTTGCAGATAAATATTCTTTTTAGTAATCTTGTATGGCTAGGGATATGGTTAAGACAGTAATAATTTTATATAACACGAAAACTCTGGCCTAAGCATCTTTTGCTTCTCTTTTAGATTGACAACTTAATATCAGCTATGCCATATACAATTTTATTCTTTTTTAGGGGGGTGGGGTTGGCAAAGTTGGGTGAAGAATAGTTAGCTGTCCGCTTAATTTTTTCTTTTATAAGTAATATTCAGTTTGTTTTCATTTTGAACTCTTAAATGATATTCATTATTCTTTTATCTTAAGAATGGTGCCTACACATAATACTATTATGTTTTTTTAAGTTTCAGAGTAACCTTTTTATATATGGTGGCTCTTTCCATATGCATCACTAGTACATGTATTCTTATATCGATATTAATTTTTGTCATTAACAAACAGATATTTGGAAACAAGAGAGGTTGCTCTAATGGTAAGAAACCTCCACTTCCAACCAAGAGGTTGTGAGTTCGAGTCTTCCCAAGAGCAAGGTGGGAAGTTCTTGGAGGGAAGGATGCCGGAGGTCTATTTGGAAGCCTCTCTACCCAATAGTAGGGGTAAAGTCAGCGTACACACTACCCTTCCCAGACCCCACTAAATAGGATTATACTTTGTTGTTGTTGTTGTTGTTGTTGTTATTGTTGTAACAAACGGATATTGTATATTTACTTTAATAAGAGATGAGAACATGTAAAATGATTACAAAATCTTTTTACCTTTGAATTTGTTAATGGTGAACTCTTCGTACTCCATAGAGGGATATGCAAAGGTATCAACATTCTGTATTAGTACTACACTTGAACTTTATTTTTTTCTTACTCTAACTTGCATCTTTTTCAGCAAATCTATTATTGCATCCTTGTGAGACTATTAGATTGTCAACTCATTTCCTTTGTATTTTATAT
This sequence comes from Nicotiana sylvestris, assembly GCF_000393655.2. NCBI lineage: Eukaryota > Viridiplantae > Streptophyta > Magnoliopsida > Solanales > Solanaceae > Nicotiana > Nicotiana sylvestris. The sequence continues at coordinate 53,784,898 of NC_091057.1, read as the reverse complement.
TTTCGTATTGTTAACATTGTCCTACTTTCCCTTAGTTCCTTAAATTGTTGAACAAAACAGCATCTAGAATTCAATTGGATGCAACATTATGCTAATAAGGAGCTATTTTCTCTAACTTCAATCAAGGTATGTTCTCACTTCTTAATGCTTACTCTGTTTCATAACAAATGCAATATGTATTCAGATAGAGAATATTTTTTCTTGAATTTGGTTCCTCTAGGGAATTCAAGCATTGCTCCAGTGTATTTTTCAATTCTTCTGTGTAAAAGATAATACAAGTTATACGTCATGGTTAAAAAATTTATGGTTTGATTAGTTTCTGAAAATTTCATATCTGGTATTTCATGTCACAAATTCTGATACTATTGGAAATGTAACGAGTTATTTTGAAAAATATGATAAGTTTAAAACGGAGCAAATTTTATATGGTTACAATATAATGATGCTTGATTGTTACCCAATTGAGAATTTGTGTCTCTGTATTATGTGATTGGTAAAAGGGATTGTCACACCTCCTCTTTACTGCCTACACCCGCAAAGGGCGTAAAGGAGTTTTTCCATTTAAAGGACAATCGAAACGGGATTTAATTATTAATTATTCAGAGTCGCCACTTGGGAGATTAATGGTGTCCCAAGTCACCGGTTGGATCCCGAACCGAGGAAATTTATGACTCTGTTAACATTTCGCGAACCAGAAATCCGAGTAAGGAATTCTGTTAACCCGGGAGAAGGTGTTAGGCATTCCCGAGCTCCGTGGTTCTAGCACGGTCGCTTAACTGTTGTATTTAATTTTATCTGATTTTGATACACGCTATCTTATGTACCTGTTATTAATTTTGAACCGCTTTTATTATAATTATATTTTAGAAGAATTGCGACGTCGTGAAAATGCGTTTCGAACCGCGTCGCAATCAATGCACCTGTGGTTATCGACACATTTCGACTTCATCGAGATTTGGATTTGGGTCGCATCAATGCGCACCCGAGTTTAAGAAAGTGATTTAATTAATCGTGCCTAAAGATACTAAAGTAGTGTTACTTTGGGGAAAAGCCATGAAGTTCGCTAAACGACCATCCCAAATTCTAATTATTTCGATAATTATTTACTAAAGGCCCCACATTTATTTATTTTGTGCGGTAAAGCTCTTTTATATCATTATTATTTTATAAGAATTACGATGTCGCGAAAACGTGTTTCGAACCCCGTCGCAATCAATGCGCCCATGATTGTCAACACATTTCGACTTCATCGAGATTTGGATTTGAGTCGCATCAATGCGCACCCGAATTTAAGAAGGTCATTTTATTAATAATGCTCCTAAATGGTCTAACGAGTTGTTATCTTTAGGGAATGCCGCGATATTCACTAAACGGCCCGTCCCGAAGTCTAAAAGTCCTAATTAATTTGCACGTTTTCAGCTTCAAGTTCATGGGATTATACTAATAGCCTCAGCGCCTATGAAATTGAGGAAGGCTGCCCAAATTCCAAGCATGCAGCTAGCTGCTCTTCAAATATGAGATTCAGTATTATATTATCCCAAATCATCTCAATTGACAAATTATATGGCATAACAAAGGACCGAGGATAGATATATGCAACATACATAGTATTTAAGCTCGGACAGGATAGTAACCAATATCAACTCAAAACACAGGTTAGAAATGAACTCTTGTGTTGATGATTCAAGCTGGAGGTTTGCAATTCAACAGTCAAACCAGTGGATCAAATAGCTAAGAGAAAAGAATATGTAATCCTGCTACTACAAGAACAAAATGGATTCTGAATTGCAGATAAACCAAAAGCCAAGACAGATACCGCTAACAATGCAGAATTGGCACTCAAAATGCACAAACTTGCTGCTCAATTAATGCAAAACAAAGCAGATTTTCAGCAGACCCGCAGTTCAAACAAATAACCAAAATACTGCACGTCATCAGCTTAATCTACTGCTGAAATTGCCTTCTTCAGAAGCTCGAAAGAGCAAGACTATTACAACAGTAACAAGACAAGGAGAGCATTTAAACCTTCAGATTCGCCACTGCCTCACCAGGAAACTATTCCAAGTATATATCAGAGAAGCAACACAAAACAAACTATTTCAAACTCGAACCTGATGGAACTAAACCATGTGATATCAAGCAGAGTGTTGATTGATTTAATAGAATTAGATGCCAAGGAAATCTCAGTTCCAACAAATGATCTATGTCAATCAGAGAGCAAGAGAAGTATCAAATCTCAACAAGAGAACTAACAAATTCGAACAACTCTCACACACACGGAAGATCAGTGATATTAAAAGAAAGGTGAGACATGACTGAAGTTAGAGTTTTCTGATTAATCAAACCGAGGCAATTAGACGGACTGAAACAGAGCAGCAGTTTCAACTAAATCAACATAGCATTCAAGACATAAGCCACACAAGTTTCACTATCGATGCCACAGCTGGAAGGAAACGAAAATGCTGTCTAATCTAGACTTCAGCACTAGGCTACTACCAGTAATCTAAGAGAATGCCAACCAACAAGCAACCAAACAGCAATTTCATATTCTGCCAAACAATCTCATGAGCAGATGTTTTGCAACGAAAGGAAAACAAACGATATTCACCACGTATTCTTAGAGCATATGATCGATGTTCAACACAGATTCCAATTGATGTTGAAAGAAACACAAAAACAGATATGAAAGTCAATCGATCATACTAAATGGAAATCACAGGGAAGAAGGCAGGGGAGCTAAGATTTCATTATAGTAACCGGGAAGTATTCATGGACATACGCAGACTTCGTTTAACTTATTGCACAGGGCTATTCGACATCACTTAATTTCGAAAATGAAACTAGTACCTGAAATCAGCTCTTCAATTAACAAAGTTTGGCGATTACAGTGAATTACTCGAACCAAAACCAAATGAATCCATGACGACCAAGATACCTCGACTGGGATCCACGACGAACAACAACGACGATGAACTCAAAACAGCCTCCTCTCAATTGCGTTACACATCAGAACCAAACCCATGAAGAATGAAATTCAGGGTTCGAAAAGAAAACCAACTCAAACTAAACCCTTTGATTTTTGTATATTTTGTTTAGAAATTCCAGAAAAATAAAGAAAAAGAAGTCACCATTTACTCTCTAAAAATCTATCACTCCCCAAAAATCCTCTCCGAAAAATCACCCTTCAAAGAATCATATTCAATCCTTTTATGAAACGAACCCCGGATGAATGTAGGGCTCGGATTGAACGAAATCCATCCGATGCCTCACATTCATCCAACGTATCATCTCTAGGACCTTCTAATCGCGTCACTTCTCTCAAACTCGAGCGAGTGAACGAAAAGAGAATCTTTGGTGTGAAATCTGTTATCTGGGGTAGGAGGAGAGATAGATGAACGCGCAGGTTAGGGATTTAGGCTCACTCGCTTGGAATTTGGATGGAATTTGGGGTTGGGTTCGAGGGATTTGGAGAAGAAGAACAGGGCTGCGTTGGGTTTGGGACTTAGGGCTCATCCGCTGCTTCTTCGTGCTTTTGGGATGGGTCGGGTTACGGGGATGGGTTGGCAGACAAGGAGGGGTGATTTGGGCTGGGGTTAGAATAAGTATTGATTTTGGGCTAGGATCCGTTTGGGCTGGGGGTTTTAAGAACGGAACTTGGCCCAGATTTTGGATCTTTTTAAGACCACCTATTTTACTCTTATTTTCTTTTCTCTTTTATTTCCTTTTTCTCATTTTTAAATTTTTTTTATAATTTTTTCTAATTTTTATAAAGATGTAAAACTAACATGAAATCCTAATTATTTCAAAACAAAGACTAATTAATTCCTAAAATTGTTTTAAAAACTATTTCATGACAAATTCACAATAAAAATCATTAAAATGCAAAAGTGAACTAATTTTGTGATTTTTCATGTTTTGTCTAAACAGATTAACCCTTAATTGATACTAAAATATAAAACTAAAACCTAAATGCAAAAATGCATATTTTTGTATTTTATAAAAATTAACATGCGCAAATAAAAATGCAACCATTATCAAAAATGACACCAAAATGCACAAAAAATCATTTTACTTGAATTTTTGGGAATAATTCATATATAGGGCAAAAATCACGTGCTCACAGGGATATTTTTGGATTATAGATATGTCAATCCTCTTTCTGTTGTTGTTTAAGCATTATCGCCATTGTGAAATTTTGGCATATCTCAATTTCAACTAAATGAAGGTTCTTTTATGTAAGAGCGACATCTTATCTTTAAAATAATAAGATGTTCTTGTTGTCAGTAAGCTTATATTAGAAACACCAATATATAAGCATTAAGTAAACTCTTTAAGTAGCCTTGTTAGTATATCTCAGACTAATGCTAATCTTTGATGGGTACAGAAAATTATGTTAGTCAAATCTTAAGATCTTATTGAGTTTCTTACCAACTTCTGATTTCCATTGTATGTGCTACCTTTTTCTTCTGCATTTGATTGTCTTGATAAATTATACCTGGATTACTATTAGAATTTTTTAATTTCTTTCTTTCTTTTGATCCTTTGCTATTTTTTTAATATAGGAAGGATAAAGTTCTCCAACAACAGGAAACAAAGTCAACCACAGACTTGGAGGAAGGAATAGTTTGGAAATATTTTATATTATTTTTTGGGCCATTTATATATACAAAGAAAATGTATTATAATGTATATTAGAATACTTTATGTTGTTTGATTTTTTAGCAATAAAGAATTCTTATATATTTCTATTTCTCATAATTGCCTTATTTACTATAAATTATTTTTTATTTTATGATAATTGCAATTGACGTGAATCATGATAATTTATAGGGACAATTTTATTTTGTCAGTAAAAACGATGTTTTTAGTGATGAAATGATTGTCTTAGCTACAAAATTTACGCCAATTTTATTAAAGCAAATTTGTCACTAATATTTATATTTAGGGACGAAATATCTTTTTATGTATGATAGGTAATTTTTAGTGACAAAATTACATTTGTTCAACTACGAAATACATATAACTTTAGAGACAATTAATGTTGTCACTAATTAAACTAAATAGTTAGTGACGAGGTAGTTTCGTGGCTATTAATTGCCTATTTAGTGACGAAAATGTACTATCAACTACAAAAATTTTATACTTTTTGACAAATAAGTTCGTCACAAATACTATATGTTTGGGGACGAAAATCAATTTTGTAGTTAAAATAACTTTATTTAGTGACGAATCACTAAGTTGTCTTTGTATACCTTTAGTGACGCACATTTAAGGACGAAAGATTGACGATTTTTTTTCGTCAAGAAAAGTTTTTTGTGACGAAATATTAATTTTAGGTGACAAAATAATTTGTCACTGATAATCGAATTTGTTGTAGTGTTGGTATTGTCCCTTCTTGTCTATATTTTCATTAATGTAGTGCTTATGCTTTCCTGAGCCGAGGGTCTATTGGAAATAACCTCTCTATCCTTACAAGGTAGGGGTAAGGTCTGCGTACACACTACTCTTCCCAGACCCCATGGTGTGAGATAATATTGGGTATGTTGTTGTTATTGTTGTCGTCGGTGGTGGTGATGGTGGTTTATCGGTTAATTAGTGCCCCTTCATTGTAGTATTATCATTTTTGGTCATTTTGTTCAATCTCTTAACTAGTCGAAAAAATTCATGAACCAGAAAGTTAAATGGGCTATTTTCATAACTCCAAAAATTGATGGAAATTAATTGGGATAAAGTAGAGATTACATGTCACATTTCAGGTAAATATTCAAATTGTTAATCAGAAAAAATAATTTAGTTTTACGAAAACAAATTAAAGGTGATATGATGTACTTGAGTTTTTCCCGATATAATTAATTGAATGTTATGATAAATATCATATTATGGTGGATGTCTACTCTTCCTCCATGATCTTCATCTCAAATGCTTAATGACATATTCAATGACATAATTTGTATGTTCAATGACATATTTCATGACATATTTTCTTCACTATTTATGCCTATATAAAGGCCTTGCAATAGATAGGAAAATACACACAATTGAAGAAGAAAATCTCTTCCTTCTCTCTATCTCTATTTCTTGTTCATGTTTTATTAAATTGCTTTTATTTCATAACACGTTATCAGCACAAGTCTCTAACCAATTGTATATATATCTACAAAATTTTTCCTACATCCGAAAAGATTACAATTAGAAGCTATACGTATCATCACATGGTTAAATGTAAAGAGAAACTACATATGGTAGGTAATGAAACGTAAGAAGGTATGATTATCTTATACTTGTCATTCCTTTAAAATCTCATATGCACACAACTTCGTACTACACCTATATTGCATAAGCACATATAAATATTACATCTTTTATATTACATGAATGGAATAAAATTTTCGAAGTTCTATATATGAAAATCATAGTAGTAGTTAATTGTTAATATGCTGCATGTCATGGTAACCAAGGATATTTTTATATAAATTGTCTTATACATATTTGTGTGTTAACTATCTTCAATCTGTCCTGCCGCTTTTAACATTTTCTTTTACTTGGATGAATATTTTTTCCTTTTGGGTTTTTACACTTGCATATAGTACCAAAAAAAAGGAATAAAAAAAAATTAAAAATAAAATAAAATTGGTCATAATGATTAGAAGCATAAATCATCTTGAAGAAAACAAGAAATATTTCACATCTTTATCTAGGTTGATTAATTACTTCTTTGAAATTTGGAAAACAAACCAGCTATTGAGAAAGTATACTTCATAATTTATGGTCGCATCATTTGAAAGCAAACAATGATTAGTATGACTACTAGAAGAGGTATTTTCGAGTATTCATGATCTACTTGATGCTTGCTACTGACTTACCATTTTCAAGTATTTTATATGAATGATCCATAAGCTACAACTGGTAAGTTGTTACCTATAATGTCACTTTTCAGGTAATATAAATGCTGAATTTATGTATTAGTACTATATATGTGTTGTTACCTATATGTTGTACTTTTGATAAATTTATTCACTAATTGCTTGGTTGAATTGAGTGAAGGAAAGTCATGGCGTTAAAGCAAATCCAATAGGTAGGATATACCCCGGAAATAACAATATTTTTGAGAGAGGCTCAATAAATATTATGATAATTATTTTATGATCCATTTAAACTCTAATACAATTTAGAAGAAATATTCTGATTACAAACAGTTGTATTTCATATAGATGCTACAAATAATTGATAAAGCTTTTACACTGATTTGAGATTTGTACACTTATTTAAGAAAGCAAATTTGATTTGCTAAGTTGCAAATTAACTGTGTACAACTTTTTTGGCATGTGATTGAAATTAAGGCTTGAGAATGAATCTCAATATTGTTTAGCCTATTATGCCATTGATTGAGGGTAAGACATCGAGATCAAGTCCTGATGCTCAATAATGATAAGAGTTGGGTTTGAGTCCCAATTTATTATGGCCTAACATGCCTTTATATTGGTAAGACATTGAGTTTGAGTCCCAATGTACCATATTGATGATATAATGATGACTAAAGAAAAAAAAAATATTTTTCATGAAAAGGCATGAAGATTGTCCCACTTGATTAGCTCCATTCTTGAAGTGAACGTGGTAGCAGTGCATAATAAGTCTAAATGAAGACAAGTGGTTGAACAATGAACGCGAGCGTTCCAAATAATAATAATCATTACAATGATTATAAAAGGAGAACAACAAGGGTTCTCAAAATAGTCCTTCAAAATGTGAAGGCGATATTTATCATCAAATTGGTATGAAACACATCGCTGATTATGATCCATTCTTTGAAGAGAATGTGACTTGTGATAAACATTGAGAATGCAAACTCATTCCTAAAGGTGAATGTAGTAATATGTGATAAAAGTAATGAATAAAGACATGCAAGGCATGATTGGATGAATACCACACAACTCACCTTTGAGGGAGGTTTGAGAGAAATAAAGAGAATAAATATTAATGTGTGGTTACATGAATATATCATTGGTCTCGTACATGTGATACCCCAAAATATTTTGGCATTCCTTATAAAAGTTATTAAAGGCAAAATTAAGCAAAAAATGACGTTGCTTATGATGATTTTGACCATCACAATTTATTATGATATAATTTTGTTCGTGAAGGAATCATTTATCATATGAATGGTGTGGAAAAAGATCTTGTAGTGCAAAAATTATTAAGAGCTCCGGAAAACTAATTTTTACTATCTGGATGAATAAAATTATTCATGACATTGATATTGTAAAGTCTCAAAACAAAAACTTTTTGAGTTTCAAATGTATAAGTCAAAGTAGTTGGCATATTGAGACTATAAATGAAAGGAAGATTGAATATCTTCATATTTCTATAATTATACCAGGTAAATATGAAAGGTTACTCGATCTTCTTTCTATTTGTAATACACAAATATAAGCATGATGCTGGAATCATAGCCACAAGTAAACTAGAGGTTTACCAAAACAAATATTAGTTGGCATGACCAGTTGACCATCCCGGTTCAATTATGATGCGGAAAATTAATTGAAAATTACATTGGCATATATTGAAGTAATAGAAGATTCTTCAAGAATTCTCTTGCGCTACGTATTCTCATGATATACCAGTTAAAAGTTGGGATTGAATCCCTTGATTTCTGGAACGAATAAAAGGTGATAAATATATGGGCCCAGTCACCTGCCATGTGGACCGTTTACTATTATATGATTTTAATAGGTGCATCTATTCTATGGTGACATGTGCATTTGTTATCAACTTGCAGTTTGGCTTTTACAAGATTGCTTGCTCAAATTATTAGAGCACAGCTCCAGAATATAAATTATGATGATTTATCTTGATAATACTGGTTTAAATCCAAGTTGGTTTAGCGGAAATTGTATGCCTCCAATTATAGCTAAATTATTGGTTATGAGAACAAAACTCCCAAAAATAAAATTTGATATGAGATGTATTATGTAATATACACCAGCACTTGTACGCATCTAGTCATGTTATGAAAATTTCTCCCTTTCACAATCGGTTCAGGGTCAGGAACCAAATAATTTCTATATAGAAATATGAATGTGCTATATGATTTAATTATGCCACCACAATGCACAAATATGAGTTCCCAAAGAAGGTTGAGAAATGTGTTGGTGATCCCAACAATATGGGGAGAAAATGGATAGCTGAGAAAGTTATATGTAAAATGAATTATTATGAATACATATAGATCCTCGTACAAGAAAATATGAATTTGAAGTTCAAGTGATAATTAATTTATAAATTATTGCCAGACGCATTTGCTGACCCAAAGCTAAATGTCATATTTCAGCTGCTAATGCTCCAAATAGAATAAAGTCCATGAGGGACATAGTGAGGGACATAGTCTATGGCACGCATGAAGCGTAATAGACCAATCGGTTCCAAAGATAAAACTCCTTGAAGAATGAGAGGGGCAAATGTTCAAGATGGTCATAATAAGGAGGCAAGTGATATAGAAGAGCACCACGACATAACACTTCGTAAGACCTCATGTGAGAGGCTCAGTTACCTGAAAATAATGAGATAAATAGATCTCAATAAGTTATGTTTTTATTAGGTAATAATGGAACCGACGTAAAGTGATCTTCGACGATATCGTTAATATAATGTAGCGCTCAATATTATTAATATTGACGAGGATCTTGAGCTCAAATCTATCATGAAATTTGGACAGATAAATGATTGGTCAAAATAAAATAAAATAAAAAATACGCAATCAAGATTGATTTCACCTGAAAAAATGTGAAGTTGGACGGATAGTCCAAACACCTGAAAGTATAAAGCCAGTGAAGGTATAAATGTGTTCTTGTGCGAAGAAAGACAAGTCGATAGACATAACGACGACTTGTGTCACAAGAAGATTTGTAAATATCCTGGCATTCCAGGTTTTAATCTGGCAATATATGAAAAACTTGATATGCGTATAATGGAAATTATTGAAGGATTTAAATTATTCTGAAGCATATTATGGTTTCCAAGAAATTTATTAAATAAAGCTTCAATAATCCTTATACGGATTGAAACAATCAGCGCGCATGTGGTATAATCGCCCAAGAGAGTACTTGTTGAAAGAATGGTACAAGAATAATTCAATTTGTCCTTGTGTCTTTATAAAAAGGATCTGGATTTGAATTTGTTATAATCGTCGTGTATGTTGATGATTCAAATATCATTAGAACTCCCAGGGAGCTTCCTGAAGCAGTAGACTGTTTAAAGAAAGAATTTGAAATGAATAATTTTGTAAAGACAAAAAATAAAATTTTGTCTCGGCCTACAAATTGAGTATATGAAAGATGAAATTTTTGTCCATTAATCAACATACACTGAAAAGATTTTAAAGTGATTCTATATGGATAAAGCACATCCATAGAGTACCCTGATGGTTGTGAGATCACTCGATATAAATAAAGATCCATTCAGACCTCATGAAGATAATGAAGAACTTCTTGGTCGTGAAGTACCATATCTTAGTGCAATTGATGTACTAATATATCTTGCTAACATTACAAGGCGTGACAAAACTTTTTCAGTTAATGTTTTAGCAAGATATAGCTCTACTCCTACAAGGAAACAATGAAATTAAACATATATTGCGTTATCTAAAAGGGACTACCGATGTGGGTTTATTTTATGGCAATGATTGCAATTCCGGTCTTGTTGGTTATATCGATGCGGGGTATTTATCTGACACACACAAGGCTTGATCTCAAACATGCTATATGTTTACATGTGGAGGCACTGCCATATCTTGGCGATCGACTAAGCAATCAATCGTGGCTACTTCATCTAATTATGCTGAGATAATTGCTATTCATGAAAAAAGTCGAGAATGTGTACGGTTGAGGTCTATAATACATATTATTCGAGACAAATGTGGTTTGAAGTGTTGCAAACTACCCACAATTTGGTATGAATACAATATAGCATGCATAGCCCAAATTGAAGGGAGGATTCATAAAAGGAGCTAGGACAAAGAACATTTCACCAAAGTTATTTTTCATGATCTTCAAAATAATGGTGATATCAATGTGCAACAGATTCGTTCAAGTGATAATATGGCTGATTGGTTCACCAAATCTCTACCAACGTCAACTTTCAAGAAACTAGTGTACAAGATTGAGATGTGAATGATCAAGGATGTGAATTGATGCACTCATTAGGGGGAGTTGATACGCGTCGTACTCTTTTTCCCTTACAAGGTTTTGTCCCACTAGGTTTTCCTTGCAAGGTTTTTAACGAGGCAACCAAATTGCGTATTTCTAAACATGTGTACTCTTTTTCCTTCACTATGATTTTTTTCCATAAGGTTTTTTCCTAGTAAGGTTTTAACGAGGCACATTATCTATGGACATCCAATGGGGAGTGTTATGATAAATATCATATTATGGTGGATGTCTACTCTTCCTCCATGATCTTCATCTCAAATGCTTAATGACATATTCAATGACATAATTTGTATGTTCAATGACATATTCCATGACATATTTTTTTTTTTTACTTTTTATGCCTATATAAAGGCCTTGTAATAGATAAGAAAATACACACAATTGAAGAAGAAAATCTCTTCCTTCTCTATCTCTATTTCTTGTTCATGTTTTATTAAATTGCTTTTATTTCATAACAAATGTGAATTTTTTGTCCATTTTTCTTGGATTTGTTTCATTGTGTCTTGAGATTTATTTTCTGCCTTTTTCTTATTTTTTGGCGGAGGCGTAGGCCCTTAGCTTGAAGATGGGAAGAGGAAGGACGAAGAATCCTGCGCTTAAACGTATATGTAAAACTAAAAATGTACAATTCTAAAATCACGCTGTCTATTTTTTATTTCAAAATAGTATCTACATGTGTTAAATGAATATAACTACTAGTCTACTTCCATTAAGTTAGAATGAATAATACCAAGAAAAATCTAAACGTGGTTGGTGAAATATGCCTGCCTCTTAGTACAATGGACCAAGTTTTTGGACCTAACGTATACATTTGACAGGATTACACTCTCCCATGTAACCCCTAACGTGAGATTGTACGAAAAACAAAGTACTAACTGTATGGTTCGAAATCTGATCAAACAAGAATTTATGTGAAGAGGAGCGGCAAAAAGTCACTTGGGCCGAAGTCGTATTCGTACAACGCTATAGCGACAAGCACCTCGGCCATGGCCGAGGTCGTATACTCAGAATGCTTGTACGGTGAATTGAATGTTACGACATTTCAGAGGGTCAATCTGTAATACAGTTAAATGACTTAGGTACTCTGGTTAATGACCATTGTATAAAGGAGAATAGCTAGTATATATACTAGGTGAGAGAACGAAGAACAGGAGGGATTGACAAATCACACACTTCTTCACTAACAAGGGATGGAAACTGGAGAATCCATCTCGAAAATGAGAGAAGGTTCAGAACCAAGTTATTCATTTGTTGTAGCCATCGTTATGGAATAAAAAAAGACATATATACCCCATGGTCATTAATGATGAATTCTTTCTTTCTTCTTTATTTTACATTGTGGAGTAACGATGTCGAGGATGAATGTAAGCTCATCATATATATTAAATTATTTCCATTATCTAAATGAGTTCATGAGTTTAACCTTACTCAACTTTTCTTACTTATCATTTCTTAATCTAGAGTTAATAATCTTTGGTTAGGATTTATCCCTTATCTACTCATTATATTGGTTTAACTAAAAAGGGCTTAACACTTTTTGGTCAAACAATTTTGCACCATCCGTGAAAATTTTCTAGCCAAAGCCTTAGTTCCCTCTAGATCCAAACATGGTCTTAGCTCTATTTCCCATTCGATGAAGTTTCACCCTTTCTTTACGAATGTCGACTTGCGAAACCAGAGTTATGCCTGGTTTACACATGAAAACTGCGCTGCGCCACAACAACAACCCTGATGCATTATGAACGTGAGCCATCATAGTGGGACTATGACTGTGCATACCAAACACATCCATAATCCTATTTCCAGGTTAGTACCCAACACCTCTTACATCCTGCGCATATCGCCTTCCCTCCTACTATATAAGACGATGCTTGTTGTGTAATTTACTCACTAAAATACTCCTCGTCTGTATGTTTGTGGTATGACTTACATTTCTGCCATCTTTGCTCGCCCGGGACTAAGACGAATTGGGACTTGAACTCGAGACCCTAATGGGGGGAGTGGATCGTCCACCCACGAGATGCCAAAGCTCAACTAGTGGCGAGGCTGAGTGCAAAGCTGAAGACGACATCAGGCCGAAAACTAGTACTAGAATATAGAACATGGCGAGCCGCCCTGCGGCGCGATCCCTAGTTCATTGTCGAACGAGGGAACTTCCCAAGTCCATAGAGCGCAACCGCCGAGGGAAATGTGGCCAATCCCCTAGTTCATCAGCTAAACAACTGACCTCGCTCGAACTCATTGTGAGTACGTGATTTTTGCCCTATGAGAACTACTCCCAAAAATTCAAAATAAAATGGTTTTGTGTTGTTTGTGATTTATTTGTATTTTGTCTGTGCATGTTTATTTCTACTTTAATTTAGAAAAATACAAAAATATGTGTTGCATGTGCATTTAGGATTTAATTTTACAATTTAGGACTTAATTAAACAATCAAGTTTGTTTTACAAAACGGAAAAGTCAAAAAAATATGTACTTTGCATTTTTAGCATTTAATGTCCAAATTGTGTGATTGTCTTTGTATTTAATTTTGGGTGATAATTATTATTAAGGGTTAATTAGTATTCTTTAAAGTTAATTTTGAGTTTTGGTAATTAGAAATCAAAAAGAAAATAAAAGAAAAGAAGGAATAAGAGAAGAAGAGTTAAAATTGGATTGGGCTGGTTATTAAAAGGGAAATCAGGCCCAAAATAACCCCTTACCAGCCCAATGCTCGCCTGAAACCCAGTCCGCCCCAACCTCACCCCAAACGACGACGTGTTGGTCGTGACAATCTGAACCATCGATCTCATTAGATCGAACGGTTCAGTCCGTCTCCAGCACCAACCAAACAACGCCGTTTAAATCATCTCCACCAAAGCCGTTGATCTTCGTTGATCACACGGTCACAAATCCCTAACAACCCGACCCGTCCATCCCAATAACCGATCCAACCCCAGCACTGAACCAAACGACCTCGTTTGCCTTCCCCAAGTTGATCTGAATCCTCCATCACCCTTGATCCAACGGCCAGGATTAAACCACCCATCAGTATATAAATCCAACCTCTCACCTCGCACCCCCTAAGTCATACCCCCTGTTCATCGTCTCTTTCAAAGACAAACTAAATGACCCTCAAAACCCTAGCCACCCTGAAACCCTTTCGCCTGAAAGCCGGCGGCAACAACGCCGATGACCATGAAACTAACACCCCTAGAGCACCTAACCACCCTCTCCACGAATCCCTTACCCGTTTTGCTCGAATCGGCCTGTAGCTTCTCGAATCTTTAATCAAAGATTCTAACAAAACTTGAAACCCACCCCAACCAGTCCCAAACTCACACCAAGGCACCCCCTGACCACCCTCGTTACGGATCTGTTAACCGTTTGCCTCGAATCAGCCTGTAGTTTCTCGAATCTTCAATCAAAGATTCGAGCAGAACCTAAATCTACCCCAACCGGTCCCAAACTCATACCAAGGCACCCCCTGACCTCCCTTGTCACCAAACCACCGTTGGTTTGGTTCGAATCAGACCGGAACCGTTCGAACCCCAAATCAAACCCCAAGAACCCTAGAAAACCAAAGGCCGGAGTTGGTCCGAATGAGAGGAATTTGGGTGTCCAATGGACCTTAGTCGAAGTGTTCTCAGTTGAGAACACTCGATTAAGGTCCGTTTGACCTCAAAAAGTTCGAGTCAAGGGTTCGACCTGGGTTCATCTAGTTTCTGTTTTGTTAAGGTACCTTTTTCTCCTTTCTTGTTCTATTTTGTTATGGTTAATTGTGTTTAGTTAGTTATAATCCAGTTTTGTTCGTTGTTATTTCTTCTTCTCCATCAAACCTTTTATTTGGTCCAATTTTATCATTTCTTCGGTTTGTTGTCGATTGTTATATGTTATAATTTGTGTAATCGATTGAATAAGTGTCGTCGATTAGTCTGGTATGCTTGAATGTTAGATTAGCATGATAATAGTCTAATTTGTGGTTCATTCTTGTCTGTTTCCCTCCTGCCTCGTTTGTGTTTTAAAGTTTGTATTAAAATGAGCTCGTTGGTATATTTGAACTTAGAACTGGGCATGTTGGTATATTCAGTTCATTGAACTGAATTTATTGGTCATTTGTTATCCTGAATCTGTCAATCCCCTTAAGGCTCTTCTGGCTATTTTCTCTTATGTATTCCAATCTGACTAAGGCATACACTCGTCTAATTGATTTCAGTTCATCTGTTGCTGAGCTAAATATGATTGGTTCCTCAACATAGTTAGTTCAATATGTGTTGCCCTGAACCCTTAGTCTTCATTTTAATGCCATTTGATTTAATATCTTGAATTACTAACTGATTTGAATTGGTTATAGCTGTTGTAGTTTGTTGGATTCAGCTTAGTTAGTTGGTAGGTTTGAATAGGTTAGAGTTGAAAGGTTCAATGCAGAGTGAAAGGGGTTGGGTAGGATAGTAATTTCAGGGGCTTTAGGAGGGTAATTTAGGAATTGAAAAGTTTAAAAATGGCTAGTTTAATTGGGATGTCAGTAAAGCACTTAAGTAACATTAAACTAATCATTTATTAGTGCTAATGTGGAACAAAACATAATGGTATGAAAGGCTTTAAAGGGAATGGATTAAGAAATAGGTGTCCATACCTATTTGAATTTAAATAAAGAAAAGACAAGGGTAGTGGAGAACAAGGGAATTAAAAAGAGAACAAAACATATACTAGTGGAATTGAAGAGGAGATGATGGGCAGAATTAGTTTAAAAATTCTACCTAAAGTGCTTTTGAGAGTTGGGGGGGGGGGTGGTCTGTTTTGGTGATAAATAGGGTCACTCGAGACCAGAAAAGGGGCTGGTTTTTGGAGCAAAAAAAAATCAGTTTCTCTTAATCTTCTTTTAGTCGAGTCTGGGCTTGGTTCTTCTTCTGGGTCAGAACTGGAAGGTAGAAAAGAGAGAGTTAAAAGAGAGGAAGACAATTTAGGGGCTGGCTTTTCTTTTGGGCAGACCTTAAGAGGAGGACATTCTGAAAAACTAGAAGAGTCTTAAGAGTGAGCCTAGTTCAACTAGTACTATTCCATTGAGACTGAAAAGAGCTTCAGCTTAACTGTGCAGTTGTATTTTCGAGTTTTCTCTTGATTACTGAATTCTAGGGGGTGTTTCTGCTTGTGTTTTGATTGGTATTTGGTTGCTATCAAGCTGTTTTGGGGTCAGTTACTGGGTGTTTGTGTTGCTGTTGGTATTGCTGGAATTCTGCTGGTTCCTTTTAAATCTGTTACTGGTTTATTTCTACTGGTTGTTGCTGGTTATTGTTGCTGTTGCTGGGTTACATACTACTCTGCTGATCTTCTTCTTCTTGTATTCCAATACCAGGTACACTACCCTGAACCACATTGATGTAAGCTCGTTGAAGTTTGAAAGGAAATGTTCGAACACATTTATTGTTCAACTGAGGACTGCCTGCATTTTAATTGATGTTAGTTTAGATGTTTTCCTATTATATAGATGGTAGTTATGTGTATAATCAAAACTGTTTCTTAAGGTGGGTTATCTGTTAAGCATTGTATAACATTGAACTGTTAAATTGAATCCTTGGAATGGCATGAAGTGTAGTCAGTTTAATAGGTTCGTGAAATGGGATTGTTGAATCAGTTGGGAGGAACTCGATTGTCATCAGTAATAGGCGGGTCTAGATTAATGTCAGGTTAAAAGAGTAATGAACTTGTAATAAGATTCCAATTCATGAGCTGATCTAGTAATATTCACCCTACTCGCTAGTAATTTTATCATTAATCATGCTAGTGTATTAGGATGTCTTCGTTGAATAACAGTTTCTGAATTCAATAGTAAGCAAAACCTGAATTGTTGTTGGTAGATTAGTGCTGAAAACAGTTAAAAGTCAGGAAAAGAAAGGTTCATTTACACTAAATCGGTTCATTAAAACCCATAGTTCGTAATAGTTAATGGGTATGATAAATTGATTTAGGAATTTTGGGAGTTCATGTCTGTCAATTAAAATGAAGGTATGCATTGTCGTTGAGGTGCGTCATCGTTAAGTTGTTGGTTCGAACAACAAAAACTGGAACATTGCACGCTTGTAATTAATTAGGCCTTTTTTCTATCTTTAGAGACAAAGGTAAATAGAGAACCATAGTCGCTTTAGGATATCCTAAAAAATAAACGAGGCGTGCCTCACATAATAACTTGCAAACTGCGGGGCCCTCGATAATTGTATATATTATAATTCCTTAGACTTCGGGATGGGCCATTTAGCAAAAGTTCACGACCTTCCCCAAAATGATAATACGCTAGTCGCTTTAGGCGCGCCTTTAATAATTTACTTTCTTAAACTCGGGTGCACATTTATGTGACCCAAATCCAAATCTCAAAGGAGTCGAAATGTGTCGATAACCACGGGTACATTGATGTGACGTGGTTCGAGATACGTTTTCACAATGTTGCAATTCTCTGTTAAAATAATAATGATAATAATAAAAGCGGTTAAAAGTTAAAATTTGCACATAGGTTCATAATTGTATAAAAATCAGATAATTAAGCCGAATATGACAGTTGAGCGGCCGTGCTAGAACCACGAAACTCGGGAATGCCTAACACCTTCTCCCGGTTTAACAGAATTCCTTATCCGGATTTCTGGTTCACGGACTGTAATACAGAGTCATTCTTTTCCTCGATTCGGGATTAAATCGGTGATTTGGGACACCACAAATCTCCCAAGTGGCGACTCTGAATTTCTTATTATAAATCCCGTTTCGATTGTCCTTTAATTGGAAAAACTCCCTTATACCCTTATAGGGGTGTAGGTGAAAAAGGAGGTGTGACACTCATAACGGGTTACAATTCGACCTCGCTCGAATTTACACCATACGACCCCCCGCCAAGCGAGAGTAAAATGCGACTTTCATTCAAGTTAATGAAGTTCAACCTCACTCGAACTAACAAAGTAAGGTTCGACCTCGCTCGAATTAAAAAAGTAAGGTTCGACCCGGTTCGAACTAACGAGGTGAGATCCGACCTCGCTCGAATCAGCAAGCTAAGTTCGACCTCATTCGAATTTCCAACTAAAAATTGTAGACATGTAATTTTTGACCCTCCCCGAGATTTTATACTTTTTAGCGTTTAAATATTTAGTTTAGGTCTAATATCACTATTTTAAACTAGTTTTGAATCTTTTGTTTTATTTTATCACAAAAATAAAAATTACAAAATATTTTCCCTATTTAGTTGATATTTTGTTTAGTTAGTTTTATTTTTGAAAAAAAATACAAAAGCTATTTTGATATTTTATTTTTCAAAGATAAAAAGAAAAGTTTAAAAAAAATAATAATATACTTTTACTAAGTTTAATTTTAAAATTGTAGATTTTAGTGAAGATTGGATAGTAGTTAAAGTTTTGATATAACTATCTTGTTTTTCCTTTTAATATCTTCTACCGTTTTGAATAATTAGAGTTTTTGATTCATATTTAGAAGAAAAGAAGAAAAGAAAGAAAAAAGAAAAAAAAAACGAAACAAAGATTGGAAAGAAAGAAGGTGAAAAGCAAAATAAATGAAAAGTGGTCCCCTCCCTTATTTTTTTGCACCATCACGTGCAACCTTCCCATTAAACTCTTGGAATTGTCCTCTAATTTTGGGTGGGATTCTTATCCCAACAAACTTGGTCCCACACATACACAAGCACAAGCAAAAGAATATTTTCTGATTTCATTTTAATGGGAGGGGTCCACACGTTTTGGACCTTTTCTTTTCCTCCAAGCTGAGACATTTTTTCTCAATGGGATATATATCCAAAAGAGTAAAAAAGGCATAGGAGAGGAACCCCACTCCCACAGGAACACGATCCACAGCCAACATTCCTCATCTTCTCCACCCCCGCCTCTATCCTCAGTCCACCAGCCGCCTACAACAACCAAAAACAACTGCCACCAAACTCCCTCACCTAGCCTCACCAGTCCGCCAGCCACTCTACTCACCAAGACAAAGCAACCGCCCCTATTCACTCTAAGAGCTCCGGCGAACTTCTGCCGGAATTCGGCGATTGTGAAAGCGACGACCCCCTTTCCTAATTTTTCGTTCCAATTGTCTATCCATGGGCCAATATTATGTTTGGATACATACTTTCTTGATTCCGTAGTTGCTCACTGGCTAGATTTTGTCTGTTGGAAATGTTTGGATGCAAACGTTTGTTTCATAAATGGTCAAAATAGCACTTGAACGTTCGTATGCCGAGATTCTTAGGCGAAAATTGAAAGAAATTGAAAGGGGTAACATATTGATACTCGACCACATTCGGCTAGGCATGCCTTAGCATTTTATTTGGATTTTGAGGCAAGAGATTGTTTCTTTTTAGTTTATTATTCGGGGAATTATTTTCATTTTTTTTATTAGGTGGGAACGACTTCGAGCCTCTTGTGTGTTTGTTTTTCTTTTCTGTGTTTGTTTTAGCTCAATCTGAATATTTTAAAAGCCAACTAGATCGAGTACGCAACTGTGATTCTCACGGGACTTGGGAGTGCCTAACACCTTCTTCCCGAGTCAAATGAACCCTCTTACCCGAATCTCTGGTGCGGACTTAGTTTGGAGTCCAAAGTGTTTTAAAAGGAAAATTATTTTTAAAAAAACGGTGACCTGACACATCGAAACACATGTCAGGTGTCGACTCTGAATTATTTCCTTTTGAACATAATTTTGTCACTTTTTAATTAAAAACCCTTTTGAGTTTTACAATTTTATTTTTATTTTTAAGAGGGTTTAGTGAAAGTGTAAAAAAGGGATGTGACAAAAATTAGGGACTCATCACGGAAAATCTAAAGATCTTTTAAAAAAAAAAAGGAAAAAGAAAGTCAGAGGTATGCAACAAAGGCAAACCAACTATCTTATTCAAAAGATATACATAAGCAACAACATCTTACAAAAGGCCAAAAGCGAGCCCCCATAAAAAGAAAAACAAGCAGCAACAAAAGAACAAAAAAAAAAGCTAAGTACAAAAAACTACAAAAACTTCACTCGGTCTCATCTCTATCACCGTCCTTGCCAGCGCTGTCATCATTAGAAGAAAGCCCATCTTCAATCTCAGCACCCCCACCGGCCTCCGATGTCACATGGTCATAACCGCAGGCAAGACGAGCCTCGTGTGCCTTAACCCAAGCATCTTAAAAAATGACCTCAGGAATGCTCCCCGCTGCCCACAAATCCCTATATATATATCTCGTTGAGCCTCAGCATGGACCCATATCTCGTACAAATGGTGGGGGACAACAACTGAGGCAGATTCTTGAGGGGGGGGGGGGGCTTGGAGACAACAGCTACGCCTTCTCGGCCTCGAAAGCCACAACTCGGTCTCCCAGGTTCGAGGCATCCCGCTCGAGCTCAGCGATCTGCTCCTCGAGCCTTGCCTCCCTCAGTGCGGCCATCGCCCTCTCTACCCCCCACTCAAACCTGATGACGCAGATAGTGTCTTCCAGTGCCGCTGCCCTCGCAAAAGCCACCACTTGAGCTCCCTCGGCCCTCTCTAACTCGGCCACCTTCCTTTCTAACTCATCCACCTTCTCCGTCCACTCAACACTTAGATTGGCAACTCTAGTGGAATTCTGCTCAAGCTTGGCTCCCAAAGACAACACTTTCGCCTGAAGATCCTCGCATTCCGCCGCAACCTCTTTGCCCACCTCGAGCTCTTCGTCTTTGGCCCTAAGCAGCCCCTCGAACTCGCTACATTTGTGAATAGACCGAACCAGATCCTCATCCTTCATCTCCAACTCCTCCTTGAGGGACTGAGTACTACTATGCGCCCTAAGCTGCACGTGCATCTCACGGCACCTATTGTGATGCTGGCGATACTTCATGGCCATTTTCAGAAAGACATCAGCCCGTGTCTCAGCCCAACGAGCACTCTAGATCTCCAGCATGTAACTCTGAAGAGGAATAAAAGAAGAATCAGCGAAAGCAAATGGCACAAAATAAAAAAACTCACCCTCAAGGCCATCCCAGTCACACCGCGTGACAAACCGGCATCATTGATCTCCCGAAGAGACCTACTTTCGGCGACGGACCACAGAAGGCCAAATTGGGGCACCAAGTCCACTATGTCCTCCAACAGGTTAAAGTCCAATGGAATTTCGAGCACACTGGAAGGGCCTTCCGCCCTCACATCGACCCTGGTAAAACCTTCCTCGAACATCCTCATGTCCACAAGATTGATATCAGAATCAGATTCATAATCATCTACCACTGTGCCCTTCAACCTCTACGCCCCCTCCGACATTATCCTCCGCCTCTTTGACGGGGCCTCTTTGCCACAATCATGAGAAGGTCCGTTCGTTGAATGAACTGTGGGGATCAGAGTGTCTAACTGAAGAGTAGCCTCCGAACGAACAGGTTCGGACGCGGACGCAGTCCGCGGAATAGCCAAACTTTGGACACCCTCATTCGTAACTATCATTGGTACGGGCTTGGCAGAAGAAGCCGGCTGACGAAAAGCAAGGATAGGAGCCCTCGCCCCTTCTTGCTCCTCTCCGACCTGCCAATGAGAGAAATTCGACCAAACGAAGATATAAGGTAAAGAAAAATACGAAGCGAAGAACATAGCGATTAATGCCGAAACAAGCCGACTCACCAGCGGAAGGTTTGCGCCCAAACCTCTTGTGGAAAGGTGCCCATTCACAAATCCCCATCATGTGGGGCAGAATCGAGCTTACCCACCCGCGAATATCAGAAACTTACGGAGCAGGTAACCTCTCGATTGCAAAAACAAAAAACACTCGACGAGATCACTAAAAGGAGAAGACCAACAACCATTAAAAAAAATAATAAAAAGAAAGACCTACGGGCGAAATTCCACACCTCAGGAAACCCCGCAGGGTTCAATACCACGTGCTTTGTTCGGACACAAAAGAAGTTCTCCCAGAAGCGGCGATTGGCCTTATCATCCATCTTCACCACCAAACCCTTGGTTCCTCGATGATAAAGGTGAATCATCGTGCCCCTATAAAAATGGAGACGAAGAGGTTAAACATGTGTTGTAGAGAAATTCCCCGATCGGCCAGCTCCGCGTATTTGATCAGCATAAGGAAGAGTTTGTACACGTACGGAGAGAGTTGAGCCGGACACATCTCATAGAAGCGGCAGAAGTCCACCGCCGAGGAAGGGAGGGGAAGCGTGTATCCGATGATAAATGGATATGCGTAAAACACGCAGTAGCCCGGGTGGTGTATATGCACTATATCATGACCCGCCGAAACCAACTCAATGTGATCAAAGATTCTCCATTTGGCTTTAAATGCCGTGAGTGCCGCGTCATCCATCGTAGAAATAACAGGTTCAAACTCATCCTCAGTAGGGCTCTTGAAGTCAGTCCTTGCCTTTCCTGGGCAGGGGACCACTTCATCCACCGTCGAAAAACTTTCATCCTCCACCATAGCCACTCCGTATTCGAGTGGAGGTATATCATTTTCTGGTACCGGGGCACCAACGCCTCTATCAGGGTTGGAAGATGCACTAGCCATCTCCTTGGTTGATTGCATAGATCGGAAATGTAAAGAAAGAAAGGTAATAGCCACGAGAACTGTTAGCAGATAAGGAAATACGAGGGACTGAAGAAGAAGAAGGAATTCCTTAAGGTTTTCTTGTGAACGATTGAGGGACACTACATTCTAATGGGGAACTTTTCCCTATTTATCGGGATACGAGTATTCTGGGCCAGCTCGCCAAAAGATGACCCCAATAGGCGGAGGGACTAACTGTATGGGTCAAAATCTGACCAAACAAGAAGCTGCGTGAAGAGGAACGGAAAAAAGCCACTTGGGTCGAAGTCGTATTCGTACAACGCTATAGCGACAAGCATCTCGGCCATGGCCGATGTCGTGTACTCAGAATGCTTGTACGGTGAATTGGATGTTACGACATTTCAGAGGGTCGATCTATAATACAGTTAAATAACTTAGGTACTCTGGTTAATGACCGTTGTGTAAAGGAGAATACCTAGTATATATACTAGCTGAGAGAACGAAGAATAGGGGGGATTTGCAAATCACACACTTCTTCACTAACAGGGGATGGGAACTAGAGAATCCATCTAGAAAATGAGAGAAGGTTCAGAACCAAGTTATTCATTTTCTGTAGCCATCGTTATGGAATAAATAAAGACATACCCCGTGGTCATTAATGGTGAATTCTTTCTTTCTTCTTAATTTTACATTGTGGAGTAACGATGTCGAGGATGAATGTAAGCTCATCATATACATTAAATTTTTTCCATTATCTTAATGAGTTCATGAGTTTAACCTTACTCAACCTTTCTTACTTATCATTCATTAACCTAGAGTTAATTATCTTTGGCTAGGATTTACCCCTTATCCATTCATTATATTGGTTTAACTAAAAAGGGCTTAATATTTTTTGGTCAAACAATAACTCTTTTAATAATGACTATTTTAGTCCAACTTAATCCATGACATAAACACCCCTGCTAATAGCCTCATACATACATTCTCATATTATAACTTGGGAATGCAAAACGCGCGGTGGAACAATGTATAGAAGGACTAACTACATTCAGATCAATATATATGATGAATATATTGTATACGGTCAAAATCAAGGAGTTGATTTTGGAGTCTTTAATCGGTCTATAGGCTCGAGTCCGGGAGACTCGAGGTGTGGGAAGATCCAGCTGAGGGACACCTACCTCGAGGAAGCTGATCAAAGGCCTGACACGGCCTGCATCGAGGACGGCATAATCTCAAAGTTAATCATGAAAGAGTGGGAATTTCTCAAGGACACGTGAATCTGGGCATTAATTAAAGGATAAGGGTTGTACAAAATAGTACAAGTCCGTACTAGACCGTTATACACCTGTACCAATAGGATTCTTTACCTTTATGAGCAAAGTACTATATTGGGCTTTCTCCTCCTATATAAAGGTACCCCAATCATTTTGTAAAGATCAGATCATTTTACAGCAATAAAATATTCTTATTCTTCTCTTGTTTAACGTGCTCAGCAATTACTCTTCAACTTTATTGCCTTTACTTTATTGTTCATACTTTATTGGTCTTAGCTGACCTCGAGGTCCCTGGATAGACGAGCTCGAGGCCCCTACTGTTTCAACAACATTGATTTGGTTTATTATTTCTTCTTACATAAGCTCAACATTACTTGTTCAATCACTAGTTTTAAAATATATCACAAAACTTTAAAACGACAAGATTATCTTTAATTGTTACTCATATTTTTCGAGGTAAACAGTTTGGCGCCCACCGTAGGGCTAAAGATAATATTGATTATTTTAGTGTTAGTTTTCTAATAACACACGTTATTCTTCACAC
Source organism: Nicotiana sylvestris (assembly GCF_000393655.2). Lineage (NCBI taxonomy): Eukaryota > Viridiplantae > Streptophyta > Magnoliopsida > Solanales > Solanaceae > Nicotiana > Nicotiana sylvestris. The sequence goes on along the minus strand of NC_091057.1, from coordinate 53,760,393 downwards.
TTTTTCTTGTCAAAGTTTTCTTGATTTCAGGACAAAATATGCCTAGCACACAAAATGCACCTGCTCATGACAATGAGGGACTTGGAAAAAACAATGGCATAGGGCTCGGTGTACCACCCGTAAACCTAGAGGGAGTGCATAACGTGTAGCCAGTTGATATCAGCTCCCACAATGACCTAAACATGGAAGCAGGCACAGACCCCGTAGGGAACGGATGCAGGGAAGCCCAGGCTGGAGGCCAGGAAACACGAGGACCGGAAGAAGGAGAAGTCAGCCTCCAGGTGATATTCGAGATGTTACAAGCTCAGCAAGTCGCTATCGCTCAGCTTCAGAGTCAGAATAGGACTCCTAACACCGCCAAACCAGTAAACACACAACACGAACCTGTGCTTGAAAGGCCCGATGAAAGCGGCACGGGGACTGACCCCACAATCATGAAAATGCTCGAGGAACTGACTAAAAGAATCGAGTCAGGAGAAAAGAGGATAGAAGACAACGATAAAAAGGTGGAAACTTACAACTCCCGGGTGGACCAAATACCGGGAGCACCTCCAGTTTTGAAGGGCCTAGATGCCAAAAAATTCATACAAAAACCTTTCCCCTCGAGTACGGCTCCAATGCCCATTCCCAAGAAGTTTCGCATGCCCGATATACCGAAGTACAACGGGACAACGAACCCTAACAAACATATTACTTCTTACACTTGTGGAATCAAAGGAAATGACTTGAACAATGATGAAATCGAGTCAGTATTGCTAAAGAAGTTTGGGGAAATATTATCAAAAGGAGCTATGATTTGGTATCACAACTTACCCCCTAACTCCATTGATTCATTTGTGATATTGGCGGATGCCTTCGTAAAAGCGCATGCCGGGGCCATAAAGGTGGCCATAATAAAATCGAATGTATTCAAGATAAAACAAAGGGACGACGAAATGCTAAGAGAGTTCGTGTCCTGATTTCATATGGAAAGGATGGAATTACTCTCGGTCTCCGATGACTGGGCAGTTCAAGCCTTCATGCATGGTTTGAATGAAAGAAGCTCGATAGCATCTCGATAGCTGAAGCAGAACTTGATCGAGTATCCAACTATGACATGGTCGGATGTGCACAATTGGTATCAATCAAAAATTAGGGTCAAGGATGACCAGTTGGGAGCCCCCTCGGTCTTAGTTCACCCAAACAGGTTTGCAGCCAAGCCCCCAAGGGACACAGACCGAGGATCAAGATTCAACAAGGAAAGGTATCAACCGTACGTCGAAGACAGAAGGAACATTTCAAGGCATAGTGCACCTCAGATTGATCGAAGAGTAGATCGAGGCCAAAGCTCCCATGGATTCATGGGAAAAATCGGGTCCGACAAGCGCTCGGGACCAGTGGAGGCCCCCCAATTATCAGAATACAACTTCAGTGTCGACGTCTCAAGTATCGTCTCGGCCATTGGCAAAATTAAAGACACTAGATGGCCCAAGCCCATACAGACAGATCCTTCTCAGAGAAACCCCGACGTAATGTGTAAGTACCATAGTACTAACGGGCATAAGGCCGAGGATTGCAGACAACTTAGAGATGAGGTAGCTCGATTATTCAGCGAAGGACACCTTCGTGAATTTCTCAGTGACCGGGCCAAAAACCATTTCCGAGAAAAAGACGCAAACTAGAAGAATGAACCCGAAAAACCTTAACATGTCATTCACAAGATCATTGGTGGAGCCGACGTCCCACATGGGCCTACATTCAAATGCACTAAAGTTTCTATCACAAAGGAAAATGGACTCGGAGCTATGTGCCCAAGGATGCCAATCATTCTCCGACAAAGAAGTAGAAAACGTGTCCCAGCCTCACAACGATGCCCTGATAATATTTATCCTTTTTAATAAAATTCAAATTAAACGTGTTTTAGTGGATCCAGGTAGCTCGGCGAACATAGTCAGATCGAGGGTCGTAAAATTACTCGACCTACAAGATCAGATTATACCTGCATCCCGGGTGCTGAATGGCTTCAACATGGCAGGTGAAACAATAAGGGGAGAAATTATCTTGCCTGTAAACATAGCCGGGACCATACAAGACACCAGGTTCCACGTTGTCGAAGGTGACATGAGGTATAACTCACTCCTCGGAAGGCCATGGATACATAATATGAGGGTAGTACCTTCAACTCTCCATCAGATGATGAAGTTCCCGACGGAAGAAGGAGTGAAAACAGTTCACGGAGAACAACATGCTGCAAAAGAAATGTTCGTAATCAAGGAAGTGGTACCGATACCGAAACTCCTGACCTCGGAGATATCGACCTCCAAAGGTAAGCAGGTGGCTAAGTAACAGCCACAGCTCCGAGCCTCGACAGAAGTGGAACAACAGGTTATCGAAGGCAAAGAAAGGAATTCCCTAGATCCTCGAACCCTCGTTGTTCCCCAAAAGCCTGGTGCTACCAAGCCAACCGCCAAAAAAAAGGTACACCTAGGAACAAGATTAATCCCTACTCTCAGGATAAAACTCATTTAGTTTTGTGTTGATAATATATATCGCACTGCTTCGCCCATTTAAATATGATAGGGATTCCGCTCGAAGGATAAACATGTAAAATAATTAAAGTTTATATTGATGATATGACTGGATAAGTCCCTGTGCGCAGAGGACCACTTTAATTCATTTGCAGGAAATAATCAACATTTTGGGGCAATACGACACGGAGTTTTGAACTAGAGAAGTGTTCCCTCAGAGTTGACGCGGCTGAGTTTCTCGGCCTTTGTAGTATCAAAGCGGGGCATCAAAATCATCCCCGACTAGGTCAAGGTTCTTGGAGAATCCATGGTCGCGGATAGCAAGACCTCAAAATCATTGATAAAGGATCCGACGGCTCGGCACGATGGAAGCTCTCAAAGGCTCGTGTTCTCGACAATACCCCTTCCTGCACAAAGGTCGTAGGTTGTAAAGAATGCACTGCACTCTTTTTCCCTTAGCTCGGATTTTGTCCCAAATGGATTTTACCGGCAAGGTTTTTAACGAGGCAACACTTATATGCAACCCGAGGAACGACTAACAAATATTCAAGGCTTCTTTTCAATCAACCTCGAATACTGGGGGCATCACCATCGGAGGTCACGTTTTTGAAAGATATTTCACGCCTAAGAGGGCCTCGATAGGAGAAATTTGTAATGGGCCAAACGGTCAAACGAACCGTGTCCATATAGAATAATCGAAGCCCCGGCAGCAGAACATGTACGCATGTATCGACTATTCGAAGAAGCACTCAGGTTATATCAAAAATACTTTGTGTCTCATACAAGATCTACACTTACAATCCTACGGGAAACGACTTAAAAGCCAAAACATAGAAGCACCCCGAATACTCGGAACTGCCATCGAAATTCAAATTAATAAGACCTCAAAGAGGCACCCGAAATTCGAATTAACAAGACCTCAAAGAGGCACCCCTTCGAAACAAAGGCCAAGGCTAATATTCTCGGGGTTTAACTTCTCGAACAAGTTCGGAAAGTTATCGGGGAACAAGTCCAAGTGATATACCCAAAGGCTACGGCCATACAAAAGACTACGGTCATATAAAGGTTATGGCCAAATAGTGCAGCTCAGAAACATCCAACTTCTGCTATAAATTAAAAGGCCTTCAAACACTTTGTAAAAACCGGTTAAATCAGGCTACCCTCGGCAAAAGCAAAATGCAAAAGGCTTCGATAAATTCAGCCCTCGAAAATTCCAAAGGTTTAAATAACATCAGCCCTTGGAAACACCTCAAGAGGTGTTCGATTATGTTTACACAAACAAATCACTAATAAGGTTCCAATATGTTGAACCCTCAAAAAACCTACGGGTGCGAAAAACACATGCTAAGGCATAATCAAATTTTCACCAAGTCTTTTAAGCCGAAATGAGGGAAAAATTATATAGCCTTTCTAAGAGGCCGAATCGGCCCAACTTAAAGAGCACAAGGCGCCGATATATAAGAGCCTAAAGGCCAATCTTAAAAGAGCCTAAGTGCCGATATATAAGAGCCTAAGGGCCAATTTTAAAAGAGCCTAAGGGCCAACCTCGAAAGGCTTAAGGGCCAAAAACTTGTAGTTCAAGACTCCACTTTCATTTCTATTCTGACTCGAGATTCATAATATCCCGAGCCCACAACGAGTTAATTTAAGCTCGGCTCAAAAATTATTGTAAAGATCTAAAGGTTTATAATACCCCGAACCAATCCTCGAACCAGTCATTCAAATGAAGTTTTCCATAAATAAAGGCAATGTTAAATTGTCATGACCCGAATTTTCCACCCTCGGGGGTCGTGCTGGCGCCTACTAGTGAAAGCTAGGCAAGCCAATGTTGATACCTAATTTTTCCCTATGTATTTTTATATACAAACAACTTTCAAAATAACATATACATACATATATAAGCATGCCCAATAGTTTTTCTATTTTTTTCTTCTAATTTTTAAGATTTTAAAATCAATTTATTGTCTATTTTTAGCAGTACAAAATCCAATAATTATTCCCAAGATTATCATTTTGGTGAATAACTCATTTTATTCTCATATTTATACCAAAATATAATTAAGGTGATTTTTTTATATTTTTTTACAAATCTATTTGGTATTTTTAAGCTAAACTGCATGTAATTGCAATTTTAGCCTATTTCATGATTAGTAGCATTTTATAATTATAAAATTATTTCCAGTATTTTTAAATTAATATTTATATAGTATTTGTTGGTTCAGTATTTTAATTTACTTTTAAAATTATTATTACTATTTTTATAAAATAAAAAGGGAAAATAGGCTATTTAACACTTAGCCCATTTCTATTTTAATTACAGCCCTTTCACCTTTCAATTTTGGCCCTCAATTTGACCCAATTCCGCCCTCAAATTAAACCAGCCCAATCCCCAAAATTATCCGACCCCTGACCCGATTTAAAAACCCACCCGACCCCCTTTTGATCCAGGCCGTTGATCATTTTGATCAACGACCATAAACTCCCATTTCCTTTTTTAGTTCCCAAACCACCCTTAACCTAATTTATTTCCCCTAAGACGTTGCCTTTGAACCCTCTTCGTCTCTCAAACTCTCTCGAACCTCTCCGAAACCCTAATCGTTTCCCACCTTATCTCACCATATTTCCACCAGAATCCATGGAGTCTCCGGCCATGGACGGTCTGTACTCATCCTTTCTCACCATCAGACTTAAGATATTCAAGGTTTGAAGCCCGACTTCAATGGCCTTCTTCAGATCCTTCTCAGATCTGTAGATCTATGGCTTCTCCGGCCATTATTCTGGCATGTTCCAGCAATATGAGTCTTTTCGACTCAGGATCTGACTTTCCTCAAGACCTTTCTCATTGCTAGGGTTTTCTCTGCAACTCTAAGCTGTCTAAGGTTCTGTACCCGCCTATTTTCTTAGATATATGATATGTTTGGGCTTTATTTGACATTTTAAAGGTTTTCCCCAAACTTTCTTTTTAAAATCGTTCAATTTCGATTTTAGGGTTTCTGAAAAAGTTTCTTCAAATATCTTTCTAATTCTTTCCGTTTTTTCTTTATGTGTGTTTATCTATGTTAGGCTCGTATGTTTTCTTTTCTACTACGCATGAGTTTGCTCTCTTGTTTCTTTTCTATTATGCGAGACTCTTCTATTTTTGCTGTCACTCTTATGCTCTCATGTTACTCCGTGCTGTTAATCCTTATTCTTTGCTATATGGTTTTATGGTTGAGTTCTTTGATTTTGTTCACTTTGCTGAGTTCTGTTTGTGTTCCTGCTAAGCATATTTCATCTACTTTTGTTTAAAGCTCGTATCATCTCTTTCTTCTGAACTTGTTTAAATTCCAAGTTTTCTCGAGCATGTTCTCATGTTCTCGAGCATATTATTTGTAAACCTAGGACCCCCTTTCCTTTATTTATTTATTTTATTCTCAAACTATTTCTTTAAAATTTCTGCTTTCTTTACTTTCGTCAAACTCTCAACTTGCTTGCAATATTATGTGAAAACCCCCTTCTACTTGAGACTTCTATTTTCTTACTTGTCATTCAAAGTCACAATTGTAGCATGGCCGGGAACCACACTAGTGGATCTTGGGGGGTGCCTAACACCTTCCCCTCGAGATAATTTCTAGCCACTTACCCGAACTCTGGTTTTCCAACTCGAACTCTTCTTTAGTGTCCTAATGCACTTTAATCATTAGGTGGCGACTCTTCAACCCAAAAAACTCAATTTCCAAGAGGGAACGAGTTGTCCTCCCAAATGTCATGAACCCGATTTCGCCTTTAGAAAAAGGGGGCGCGATAGCCAACTATTCCGATTAATTTACCCTTTTCATTTTTAACCTCTTAACAAGTGCAAGTTAACACATAATAAACAGCGGAACAACAAAATTTAACAATTAAGCTAATACCAATACGAATCCATAAACATAAACCACCCAGAACTGGTGTCACAATCTCACAGACTATCTAAGACAAACTACAAATAGGGTCTGAACAAGAAAGTACATGTCTGTATCTAAAATAGAAAAGAACATAAAGAAACTAGATAGAAAGGGGACGCCAAGGCCTGCGGATGCCTGCAGGACTACCTCGGGTCTCCCGATGGACTAAAGGCATCAACCCCTAGCTAAGGTCCGTATGCTCCAGTACCGAGATCTGCACAAAAGAGTGCAGAGTGTAGTATTAGTACAACCGACCCCATGTACTAAGTAAGTGTCGAGCCTAACCTCGGCGAAGTAGTGATGAGGCTAGGACACAACAACAAAAAACCTGCAGTTAAACGGTGTCTAGCAGAATAACAGTAATAGAAGCAATTCAAAAGTAGTGGGGGAGGGGTAACATGCTATGGGGGAAATACCCACGTAAAGAATCACAATAATAATGGAATAAGACAATTAAGGTAATTGAACTAAAAGCAGCAAAAACCATAACAAACAGGCAATAAGTGCACGACATCACCCTTCGTGATTTTACTCTCAATGCTCACCAATGCACTCAAGTAATGAAAATGTGCGCGACATCACCCTTCGTGCTTTATCTCTCTTCCTCACCATGTAAATATTATAAATGTGCACGGCATCACCCTTCGTGCTTTATCTCCCTTCCTCACCATATGCATCAATATTAATAAAAATGTACACGGTATCATCCTTCGTGCTTTATCACTCTTTCCTCACCATATGCATAAATATGAATGTGCATGGCATCAGCCTTCATGCTTTATCTCTCTTTCCTCACCCAAAAATAGTAAGAACAACATCCCGGCAAGGGAATCAACAACAAGAATAAACACATCCCGGCAAGGGAATCAACAGTAAGAAATAAATGCGTCCCGGCAAGGGAATCAACTATAACCAAACTTGTACCAACAATTAACTTCACAAATAAACCTCAACTGGAGCCAATGCTCAACAAGAAGATAATCATACGTCTTGCTCAACATGGATATCAACAGTTTAGGAAATTGTAGTACTTATTAAGAAAACACAACGATCACAATTTAAGACTCACGGGCACGCTTGACACCAACGTATAGATGCTCGTCATCACACCTATACGTCGTACACTACACTAGTACATAGCAAATAAAGCACAATACCTATTCCCTCAAGCTAAGGTTAGACTAAACACTTACCTCGAACTTCCACGACCAACTCAAGCCTCAAACAACGCTGTTCCTTTAGAATTCGCCTCCAATTTACTTGTATCTAACCCAAATTAATTTAACAACATCAATAAATGCTAAAGAATTCATACCCAATGCTTAATTATAAGTTTTCTATAATTTTCCCCAAAAAGTCAAAAATCGACCCTGGGCCCGCTTGGTCAAAACTCGAGGTTCGAACCAAAACCCGATCACCCATTCACCCACGAGCCCGAATATGTAATTAGTTTCAAAATCCGACCCCAAAACGAGGTCTAAATTCCAATTATTCAAAAAGCCCTAACTCTACCCAAATTCCCAATTTTCTACCATAAAAACCCTAGATTTTTGGATGAAGATTGATGAAATGCAAAGGGAAATCGAAAGAAAAAGGTTTAGGATCATATACCAATACTTTTGGGAAGAACTTGCTTCTTGAAAATCGCCTCAATGCTCTCTAATTTTGAAAATATGAAAATGTGGGCTAAATCCCGGCTTTGCTACTATTTTAAGTGCTGGGCGATAGTGTTCATCGTGTTCGCAAAGAGCTGGCAGTGGTGGATTTACTCGATCGCGGGAGAAGATTCGCGTTCGCGAAGGCTTAGCCCAGCCCTGCCTTCGCTTTCGCGTAGTTCTCCCTAAGTTCCTGACCAGCCCATCCTAAGGCTACGTGTTCGCGATTGATCGGTCGCGTAGAGCAAGCTACCCAATGCTCCGCGTTCGCTACCTGAGTCTCACATTTGCGTAGGGTAAAATCCTCCCCATCCCCGTTTCCCTTTCGCGATCGCGAGAATGGCTCTGCGACCGCTAATCACAAATTGTCTGTGCACCTGAAGCATCAAAACCTGCAACTTTTCTAAGTATAAAAGCATCCCGTGGCCTATCCGAAACTCACCCGAGCCCTCGGGGTTCCAAGAAAAACATGCACACAACCCTAAAAACATCATATGGACTTACTCCTGCGATCAAATCGCCAAAATAACACCTAGAACTTCAAGTTTAGCATCAAAATCAAGGAAAAATCTCAATAACTCTTAAGTTCAAATTTTTACAATCGAGGGACCGATTCACGTCATATGAAGTCCGTTTCTTACCAAATTTTACAAGCTCAACTTAAATACTATATAAGACTTGTATCAGGCTCCGAAACCAAAATACGGGCCCGATACCATCAAATTCAAACACATTTAAATTTCCAAAAACTCTTATAGTTTTAGTTAAACAATTTTCTTTAAAAATTTATTTCCGAGCTTAGGACCTCGGAATTCAATTCCGAGCATATGCCCAAGTCCCTTTTTTTTCTACGGACCCTCCGAGACCGTAAAATCACGAATCCAGATCCGTTTACCCAAAATATTGACCGAAGTCAACTTATATTCAATTTTAAAGGCAAAATTAGCATTTTTATAAAATTTTCACATAAAAGTTTTCCAGATATACGCCTTGACTGCACACACAAATCGAGGTGAGATAAAAGGAGGTTTTAAGGCCTTGGACATAGAATTGACTTGTAAATCAAGTGATGACCTTTTGGGTCATCTCATCTTCCACCTCTAAAATAACCGTTCGTCCTCGAATGGACATAGAAAAGAAGTACCTAAGTCGGGGAAAAGATGGGGATATCGGAAATCAAGGAAATTTAAGGGTCGATTACAGCTCGAATCGCAACGCGACTCGGAGACTGGACCCAGAAGCTGCAATATGCCTAAGGGCATGGCATAAGTGCCACTATCGCCGGCCGAGTAAACCTTCGGGCCACACACCCGTACGCTCACATCGACCCAGAGCACAAAGGGCCATCATCATCTGCCCATGCAGATAGGAAAGAGCTTGAGGGTCAATTGAAGCTCGAGTCACAATGCGACTCAGAGATTGGACCCAAAATAGTTGGAACGACAAATTACCAAGGGCAAGAGATGAAAACGACTACTACATGCCCGCACGGGCACAAAAAATTCGAGGACAAGAAGGCTTGAGTTGGAGCCCGACTCGAAAACTAAGCCTAAATAGCCGGGCCAAGCACGGAGGCCCCAGCACCTGCTCGCGCCAAGGATCGCACTTAAAGATCCCCCGGGACTGACCGATCTGTTTTGGACCTATGAAGATCTCGCCAAACACCAAAACTAGCCTGCCCTATCAAAAGCGACAATAGAAAAAAAGGTACTAGAGAAATAAAGCTTCACGTTTCTTCTTATATATTACATGCGCGAAAAAGCGCATTCTCCACCTACAGGCATGCCCTACGTATATCAGAGACAAAAAGACAAAACGGCAAAATCTACACTCTGCACTAAAGGTCTACAACTTGACAAATTTTCCCTCCGCAACGTCAACAAGAAGTGACCGAGCGTCATGCTCGTCCACCCTTGCTCGAGCCAATTCCTTCGAGAGAACGAAGCCCCTTGCACTGACCTCCTCGAGTACCTCTCTTTGGGATCTACAACAAAAATATATTCCTCGATCCTCTTCTCCCGGTCCAGGGCTCGCTTTAGCTCAGCTTGGGCATCAGCAGCATATTTTGTACGAATCGCCATCTCATGATCAGCCCTAGTTCGGCTTAATGCCGCTTCTGCTCGGGCATCAATTATCTCGGCTCTGACCTTCGAGAGATCAGACTCGAGTTTCTCAAGCATATCCGCTTGAACTTTGGCGTTATCATGAGTCAAACTGAGTTTGACCTCGAAGGCAAGGACCTTAGCCGAGGCGCTCATCTCCTCTAAAGCTCGAGCCTGCACTTGAGCCCTTAGCTCCTCACAAGCAACTCTAACGCGATTGACGTCGCCTTTGAGGCACTCTAAGGCCTCCACCTTTTTTTGCAACTGATACGGCAAAAAGGGAGTTAGCCTTGAGGTTATAAATGAGCGAAGCATGTACTACGGGAAGTTATCAGCTCCATCAAATAACTCTCATAGTTCGAGCTCCGATACGCCTCATATCGCCAATGCTACAGCTCAACTTCCTTCTCCTTGCTAAGGAGCCTAAGGGATTCGCCCTCATCCAGAATTTTCTGGAGCTTGGCCCTTTGACGGAGCAGCTCAGACCTAATCCTATCACAGGCCTGCACAAGAAAGGTTCAATAGAGGGAGGAGGACACGGGATACAGGGAAACTATGCATAAACTCACAACAAAGTGAAGCCGACGGACTTCCTTGAAGTCAGAACACACTCTTGTTGATCCTGCCCCTGCGGCCCCAGAAGAACTGACCTCGAGCACGACATGTTCGCTCAAAGGAACCACCGGCCGGGAGTCAGGCACTCCGGGAGCAGCAGACTCGGGCGACGCCCCTTCCTCGGAAGTGTGAGCCCGACCAGCACTGCTAAAGGCTCCATCACACCGCGGGTGCCGATCCCTCTTATTGACGTCGTCCCTCGGCCCGGAGGCCAATGACTACTCCCCTTCTTCAGAAAAACATTGCCTCATCCCATGGGACTGCCTGATATCTGCAAACGGTGAATCCAATGCAAATGAAAGGGGAAAGTATTACCTCAGGTATACGAAGGCAAGGCAAAGGCATCATACGCATATACCTTGGTATTATGCTCCCCATTTGGTATGAAGCACATCTCACCACCTGTGTTCGTCGCAGGACGAGTAGGTCACCAGCCTCTGGACCCAGCCGGGCAGATCATGGACTTCACCCGACGTCCACAAAGTTGCTTTAACAAGGGAGACAACATTATTACTTAGCTGATTTTCGCCATATGCAGAATCTGAAAAAGTGCCAAACGCCTCACTCACATGCATGATTCCACCCCTCGGGAAATGGCAAAAACTCCACAGGGATAATATCAGTCGTCCGGACCCAGATAAACCAACTGGACCAGTCTCAATCCCCGCCTTCCTCATTATCAACAACAAAGGGCATGGACGAACGACACCTCAGAGTTAGCAGGCCTCGATGATGAAAGTGCCGATATAGACTGACAAGATGGTCAAGCGTGAATTCAAGCCCGGCTTTCTCCGCGAAGAATCTCATCATCAACGTCGTTCGCCAAAACTACGGATGAATCTGTGCCAGTAACCCGATACTTCGAGCAAAAATCATGCACAACCCTATCAGGGGGGCTAAATGCGAAAAGGTATAGGTATACGCTCAAAAATCCATCAGTGGAGTCCGCGATGCCCTCATCTAGGGAAAACACCTGTAGTGTTATCCCCTCACTCCACCCACAGTACCTCCTCTCCATCTCCAGGTGTTCCTCTCTTATCAAGGACGCCGTCTCTAGAGCAAAATCCCTCGGTTCCTGAGCATCAGGAGCAGCGCCCCCCATCCTCTACCGGATTGGCCCAGAAGTGGTTTCCATGGCTATGGTGAAACTAACAAGTCAAGTAAAGGGCGCGCACTAACACTTTTTGCGCCTAAAGAGATGAAGTACCCCGTGCCAAAACAAAAAGGCGGTTATCTAAAAATAGTGAAGTCTTGCGAAGGAGCTGATGTCGCCCTACATATATGCGATAAGTAGCAACGATTCGCCTGTCCGAGGCAAGCCCTGGGAAGCCAACAACCTCGAAACAGATTGACGGATCGATACCCGATCCAGAAAGCACCCTTCAACTAGGAGTCAAGACTCGAGGGGCCGTTCATATTATCTCCAAGCTCGAGGCAGCACTCTACATCAAGAACCCCCGGCCCAAATAAGTCGGACCTCGGTAAGCTTTAAATGCCGACACTCGACGCAAGGCAAGCACCTGGTCTTGTGATCCCCTCTTTCTGAAAAGAGGAATAAACACAGGAAGCTCCGATCGTGAAAGCTTCACGAAGGTTCGAGAAAGCGCCCAAATATAAGTAAACTCCTTAGCAGAAGTCAATCCTATAGATTTTAAAAGGGTTATCTACATCAAGATCAATAGGGACCCCCGGGTACCCAAAGATGACCTTAATCCAGGATAACATTCCCGAATGCCCCGAAATTTGACGCATGATCTCCGAACAACTCGAAGGGCCTCGATAGCCCGGACCTATCAGATCAATCCAAGATTGGTCCGAAGCACTACGATGGGTTCGGAGGAGAGCCATGTCGATCAGCAGAAGATCAGAGTGAACGCTTGCGCTCAAGTCAGATATGTCACGACCCAAACTAGAGGGCCATGACTAGCACCCGACCATACTTGTCTAACACCAATGTACATTTCATCTAACCTTCATTATTATCTTTTAGGGCTGACGAGATCAATATAAATGGTAGACCTGGATCATGGACAACCAACAATAAAATATGACGGCATGAACATACATAGCAGGGGATGACCAGACAATCAAGAAACTACATATAAGGTATGAGCTACCACGCTACCATGAAAGACTATATAACAAAAACCAGCCAACAAGGCATACCAAACTATACATGAGTCGACACTTGTCTATGAGCCTCTAAATGAACATAAGTGCTGCAACATAGCCGGAACAGGGCCCTGACATACCCATAATGTCTATAACAAAAATGCATACCAAGGCAAGTCTGGAGAAGGGATCTCGCCAATCACCGCTGAACTGGACAGCCTACTATGGTGGGGGAGCTGCACCTGCCTGTCTATCAGGAACTGTAGCACGACATGCATCATCCACAAATAAAAGGACGTCAGTATGAATAAAGTACTGAGTATGTAAGGTAGGGAACCATAAATACGATCAGTAATGTAAGCAATGATAGAGAATATACAACCTGTAACATCTTAGTACCTCTGAAGGCTACTGGCATGAAATGCATGATACATATGTATAAATACATAAACCTTTAAAACATTCGCCTATGTGGGCATCATCATCATCATATCGTACCCGGCCATAATAGGCTCGGTAAAAAACGTACCCGGCCATCATAAGGCTCGGTAAAATCGTATCTGGCCACGTGAAGCTCGGTAAAACCCAACTAATCAGTGGTTGCACAATAGGTGTCGTACCCGACCAACTATAGCGTGGCTCGGTAGAGTAAAATAGATACATATATATAATGCATGCTCGACTCATGGAATCACATTCTAAACCTTTTGGAGTGACGTAAGGTCGGTATCCTTTGTACACGTTATTAGGACTAACTTTTCACTATGAACCTTATAAGAATCAAGAAGTACCAACAACATTGATAACATAAGAATAAGAGAAGTAACATTAACATCAATCGTTCCATAAGAGGGAAAACAATGTAAGTACTGCTAGCTTCTAAGAGTAGAGTATCTTGGAAGCTCATTCATTACATTATGTACAATCATAGTCGTGCAAAAGAAGGAAAGGGATAGCCTCACATACCTTGTATATACTGCCCCAATCTCAAGCTCTGCAATTGTCAAAACTCCTTAGTCTACAATAACAGAAACGATACTATCATTATCATTTAAGCGTCATAACTATTATGTATCGACCACAACCTATTTTACGATGAAACAGACAGCACCTCCCCTATATATATGACTTCACACCATTCAAAACAGTCGCCAAACAGCCCAAACAACATCAATAATAAACATATTGAGCCTCCCAAATGTTACAACCCATATCCACATGTGTTAGTTCATGCCATATATTAGTTAACATAAATCCAATAAGGAATTATCTTTGAGATGATAAGAAGTCAATCCTATTGGTCTTAAGTGATACAAGAGTGTATAAGGGTGATTAACCAGTATTAGAAGTTAAACGAATCAAGGATGTTGTAACTCGTATTTTTAGGTAATCTAGCGGTGCTTAATACACTCAAGAGGTCATTTATTAAGGTATTTTAATCATATAATATCCGTATCATAAGTCTTGAAGTCAAACGAGTTATGAAACAAAAGTCGACAAAAGTTGTCGCAACTTAGGTTCATAATTTTACTTAAACATTAGGTCAAATGTTTCTAATCTTTTCTCATAATTTACAAGGAATTACGGGGTGATCTACCCACCAAATTAAATATCTATGAGTCTAGTTTCCAACGCATTAAACCGTTCATCGATACGATCTCGGAGTAGAGAGATATTCGCGTTTTCGCGAGACTGCGCCAAGCACCTCTCTATGGGGCCCACTAAGTCGGTTTAAGATATTTGGACCTATATAGGATGCCTCCAACCCGTTTTAAGTCATTTATTTTCACTATTTTCAGACCTTAGAACCCTAGGAACATCCTCTCAAGGTTCTCTCAAGATTCAAGACCCAAAAAAGGGCAAACAACACAAATCAAGTGTCGGGAATTCCGTGGCGCTAGTAAGTCTCTTGTTCTTCTTGTTGTTGCTCATTTTTGTGTCGTTCCAGCTCGTGTGGGAGGTTGTTTTAAAGGGTTTATGTTCTGTAAATACTCCCTCATGTTCTTAATATCAATCCTAGGTGATTTCAAGCCTTCTAAAGTGATTCTAGTGCCGAAAAACACTAATTGATCGCTAGTTTCGTTTTTTTTGTTGTGTGGCAGCATTGGAGGGATATTTCATGGAAATTTAAGGTCAAATTGGAGTTGTTCTTTCTGTATAAAGGTAAGGAACCTCTTACTCTATATGTATTTAAGATTATCCAAGTTGCGGCTAAGCCATTGAAGCTAGAACTTGTGAGATATATATCGAAAGGCTTGGTAGTAATGTTATTGTTTTGTGGACTGTTTTGCGTTGTTGTTGGGCTGCGTATTTTACTACTATCTTGTGGAGTTTTGGAGGAGGAAGGGTGTGGAGAAACACCATATATATGTAGGTTTATGGGCTGATAGTTATTCGTAACATTTCCAGGTTGTTTGACACGACTACGGTGGTCGTCGTATGTATGGAGTGATTAGGCTGTGTGTGGACTATTTTGGGAGGCTCAATATGTTTATTATTGATGATGTTTGGGCTGTTTGGTGATTGTTTTGAATGGTGTGAGGTCATATATATAGGGGAGGTGCTGTCCGTTTCATCGTAAAATAGGTTGTGGTCGATACATAATAGTTATGACGCTTAAATGATAACGATAGTATCGTTTCTCTTATTGTAGACTAAGGAGTTTTGACAATTGCATAGCTTGAGATTGGGGAAGTATATACAAGGTATGTGAGGCTATCCCTTTCCTTCTTTTGCACGACTCCGATTGTACATAATGTAATGAACGAGCTTCCAAAGATACTCTACTCTTAGAAGCTAGCAGTACTTACATTGTTTTCCCTCTTATGGAACGATTGATGTTAATGTTGCTTCTCTTAGTCTTATGTTATCAATGTTGTTGGTACTTCCTAATTCTTATAAGGTTCATAGTGAAGAGTTAGTCCTAATAACGTGTACAGAGGATACCGACCTTACGTCACTCCGAAAGGTTTAAAATGTGATTCCATGAGTCGAGCATGCATTATATATATGTATCTATTTTACTCTACCGAGCCACGCTATAGTTGGCCGGGTACGGCACCTATTGTGCAACCACTGATCAGTTGGGTTTTACCGAGCTCCACGTGGCCGGGTACGATTCTACCGAGCCTATTATGGCCGGGTACGATATGATGATGATGATGCCCACAGAGGCGAATGCTTTAAAGGTTTATGTATTTATACATATGTATCATGCATTTCATGTAAGTAGCCCTCAGAGGTACTAAGATGTTACATGTTGTATATTCTCTATCCTTGCTTACATTACTGATCGTATTTATGGTTCCTTGCCTTACATACTCAGTACTTTATTCGTACTGACGTCCTTTTATTTGTGGACGCTGCATGTCGTGCTGCAGGTCCTGATAGACAGACAGGTGCAGCTCCCCCACCACAGTAGACTGTCCAGTTCAGCGGTGATTGGCGAGATCCCTTCTCCGGACTTGCCTTGGTCTTGGTATGCAATTTTTGTTATAGACATTATGGGTATGTCGGGGCCCTGTTCCGGCTATGTTGCAACACTTATGTTCTTTTAGAGGCTCATAGACAGGTGTCGGCTCATGTATAGTTTGGTATGCCTTGTCGGCTAGTTTTTGTTGTATAGTCTTTCATAGTAGCGTGGTAGCTCATACCTTATATGTAGTTTCTTGATTGTCTGGTCATCCCCTGCTATGTATATTCATGCCGTCATATTTTATTGCTGGTTGACCATGATCTAGGTCTACCATTTATATTGATCTCGTCAGCCCTAAAAGATAATAATGAAGGTTAGATGAAATGTGCGTTGGTGCTCGGCAAGTGTGGTCGGGTGCTAGTCATGGCCCTTCAGTTTGGGTCGTGACAAACTTGGTATCAGAGCAAGTCTGTCCTAGGGGTTGTCTATGAGCCGTGTCTAGTAGAGTCTTGATTATGGATGTGTAGCGCGCCACATTTATAATCAGGAGGCTACATGACATCTAGGGTTGTTACCTTCTTCCTGAATCTAGATCGTGCGTAGAGTTGAGTCGTAAGTGTTCGTCTCTAATATTCACCTTTTTTTTCCAGTGATGCCTTCGACTAGGAAGCAAACGATTAGTAGACGGCTTGATACAGCAGCGGGAGAGGGTACCAGTCAGGTGCCCCAAGTCAGAGCAGGACAAAGTGAGGCTCAAAGTGAGATGCCCTCTCATACCTCATCTACTCCATCTCCTCCAGAGGATATTAGAAGGCACCCAGCGCCTCCAGTTCCTCCGTCTGACACTCCAGACCAGGATATGCGGAGTGCTTTGCAGTTATTGACTAGCTTGGTAGCTGCTCAGGCTCAGAGGCAGAATACAGGTGCTGCTGAGAAACCAGTTAGTACAAGAGTTCGTGATTTTATTAATTTAGACCCTCCAGTGTTTACCGGATCAGACCCCAAGGAGGACCCACAGACTTTTATTGACCAGGTTCATCGTACACTTCGGGTTATGCATGTTAGTGATACAGAGGCAGTAGAGTTGGCTTCTTATCGGTTACGGGATTTAGCGGTTCTCTGGTATGATAGTTGGGAGAGATCCAGGGGTCCGAACCCTCCTCCAGCTGTGTGGAAGGAATTTTCTGAGGCCTTTCTTCGTCACTACTTGCCAGTTGAGATACGACGAGCTAGAGCTGATAAGTTCTTGAACCTTAGACAAGGTAATATGAGTGTGCGAGAGTACAGTATGCAGTTTGATTCTTTGGCAAGGTATGCTCCCCATATGGTGGCCGAGATGAGTGATAGGGTGCATATGTTCGTGAATGGGTTGGGACCACATCTGATAAATGAGTGTACGACAACCTCCTTGGTGGAGGGCATGGATATTTCCCGTATTCAAGCTTATGCCCAGACCCTAGAGGATCGTAAGCGCCAGCAGAGGGCAGTTAGGGAGCAGGATAGGGGCCAGCATAAGAGGGCGAGATTTGCAGGGTATTCTGATGACTTCAGAGGCCGCATCAGGCCACAGTTTTCGAGGAGTTCGGCGCCACCTGTAGCTAGTGCTCCTCCACAGTTTCAGAGGCCTCGATATGATCGATCCTATTCTGGTCCAGGTCAGAGTTTGCGGGCATCTGGCTCGCAACATCACAGGGATACTAGTCAGATGAGACCCCCAACACCACATTGTGATCAGTGCGGCAAGGCCCACTTTGGACTGTGTCGTCGAGGTTCTGATGCATGCTATTCGTGCGGGCAGCCTGGCCATATGATGCGGGATTGTCCTAATAGAGGAGGTGATGGTATGGCTCAGCCGACTGGATCTGTGTCTGGTTCTTCCTCATCAGTTCGACCTCCAGCACGGGGTTTTCAGCAGTCGACAGGTCGTGGTAGGGGTAGAGGTGCAGTGCCGAGTTCGAGTGGTGCTCAAAATCGAACCTATGCTCTAGTAGGTCGACAGGATCTCGAGTCGTCTCCAGATGTTGTTACAGGTATTATATCTGTGTTTTCTTATGATGTATATGCGTTGATTGATCCGGGATCTACATTATCATATGTTACACCCTTTGTGGCTAATAAGTTTGGCATTGAACCTGAATTGATAAGTAAACCCCTCGCGGTATCTACTCCGATAGGAGATTCTGTGATTGCTAGAAGGGTATATAGAGGTTGCACTGTGATGATTTGTAGTCGTCAAACCTCGGCAAATTTATTTGAGTTAGAAATGGTTGATTTTGATGTGATAATGGGAATGGACTGGTTGGCCTCATGCTATGCAAATGTTGACTGTCGTACGAAGATGGTTAGGTTCCAATTTCCGGGTGAACCCGTCATTGAATGGAAAGGGAACATTGCTACACCGAAAGGTAGGTTTATTTCCTATCTTAAGGCAAGGAAAATGATCTCAAAAGGTTACATTTATCATCTCGTTCGCGTTAGGGATGTGGAGGCGAAACCGCCTACTTTACAATCAATCCCTGTGGTCAACGAATTCCCAGATGTTTTCCCAGATGAACTCCCAGGCCTTCCTCCTGAAAGGGAGATTGAGTTTAGCATTGATGTGTTACCTGACACTCAACCGATCTCTATTCCTCCATACAGAATGGCCCCGACAGAGTTGCGAGAGTTGAAGTTGCAGTTGAAGGACTTGCTGGATAAGGGCTTTATTAGGCCTAGCACTTCACCTTGGGGTGCACCAGTCCTATTCATGCGGAAGAAAGACGGGTCGTTACGGATGTGTATCGACTATCGACAGTTGAATAAGTCTACTATAAAGAACAAGTATCCACTTCCAAGAATTGATGACCTTTTTGACCAACTCCAGGGTGCCAAGTATTTCTCTAAGATTGATTTACGTTCAGGGTATCATCAGGTGAGGGTTAGGGAGAAGGATATTCCAAAGACGGCCTTCCGGACAAGATATGGGCACTTTGAGTTCTTGGTGATGTCGTTCGGGCTAACAAATGCCCCAGCAGCTTTTATGGATCTCATGAATACTATATTCAGGCCCTATCTTGATGTGTTCGTGATTGTATTCATTGATGACATTCTAGTGTATTCTCGTTCGGAGGTGGAACATGCGGGCCACTTGCGGATAGTATTACAGACGCTTCAGGATCGTAAGTTATATGCTAAGCTCTCCAAATGTGAATTCTGGCTGAACTCAGTAGCATTCCTTGGCCATGTGATATCTGATGAGGGTATTAGTGTCGACACTCAGAAGATCGATGCAGTAAAGAATTGGCCGAGACCTACAACACCATCAGAAGTCCGCAGCTTCCTAGGACTAGCAGGATATTATAGGCGGTTTGTAGAAGGATTTTCCTCTATATCATCACCATTGACTAAGTTAACACAAAAAGCTACCAAATTCCAGTGGTCTGACACTTGTGAACGTAGTTTTCAGGAGCTGAAGAATCGATTGACATCTGCACCAGTGCTCACTCTTCCTGAAGGAACAGAAGATTATGTGGTATATTGTGATGCCTCAGGTATAGGTTTGGGGTGCGTATTGATGCAGCGTGGGAATGTGATTGCTTATGCATCAAGACAATTGAAGAAGCATGAAAAGAATTATCCAACCCATGATTTGGAATTGGCTGCAGTAATATATGCTTTGAAGATATGGCGGCACTACTTATACGGCGTCCATGTTGACATCTACACAGATCACAAGAGTTTACAATACATCTTCAAGCAGAAAGAGTTGAATTTGAGGCAGCGTAGGTGGCTTGAATTATTGAAAGACTACGACGTCGAGATATTGTATCATCCCGGTAAAGCCAATGTTGTGGCAGACGCTCTCAGCCGTAAATCAATGGGAAGCTTAGTACATATTGAGGCAGGTAGATGGGGGTTGATTAAAGAGCTTCATCAGCTAGCCAATATGAGAATCAGATTGTTAGACTCTGATGACGGAGGTGTTACTGTACAGAATACATCAGAATCATCTTTGGTAGCCGAGGTAAAAACACGACAATATGAAGATCCTATCTTAGTACGATTAAGAGAAAGCATTCAACAGTGTAAAAGTATGGCTTTTGGGATCGGAAAAGATGGGGCACTGAGATACCAGAGCCGATTGTGTGTGCCTAATGTGGCAGGGTTGCGAGAGAAGATTATGAATGAGATTCATCAATCCCGATATTCCATCCATCCCGGCTCGACAAAGATGTATCATGATGTCAAGGAGCAGTATTGGTGGGATAATATGAAGAAGTCTATTGCAGAATTTGTAGCCCAGTGTCCCAATTGTCAACAAGTAAAGATAGAACATCAGAAACCCGGTGGATTGCTTCAAAATATAGAGATTCCGACCTGGAAGTGGGAGGTGATTAATATGGACTTCATTATTGGATTACCTCGCTCTTATCATAAGTTTGACTCCATCTGGGTGATAATTGATCGACTTACAAAATGTGCCCATTTTCTGCCAGTGAAGACAACTTACACGGCTGAAGATTATGCAAAGTTGTATATCAAGGAGATTGTTAGGCTTCATGGTGTGCCCATATCTATTATATCAGATCGAGGAGCTCAATTTACGGCTAACTTTTGGAGGTCTTTCCAGAAGGGTTTAGGCACACAGGTAAATCTCAGCACTGCATTTCATCCGCAGACTGACGGACAGGCTGAACGTACCATTCAGACACTGGAAGATATGCTACGAGCATGTGTTCTAGATTTTAAGGGGAATTGGGATGATCATCTTCCACTCATAGAATTCGCCTATAACAATAGCTACCATTCCAGTATTAAAATGGCCCCATATGAGGCACTATACGGGAGGAGATGTAGATCACCAGTTGGATGGTTCGAAGTCGGTGAAACAGAATTATATGGGCCAGATTTGATTCACCAAGCTATTGAGAAGGTGAAAGTGATACATGAGCGATTGAGGACGGCACAAAGCAGGCAAAAATCTTATTCTGATGTCCGACGTCGTGATCTAGAGTTTGAGGTTGGTGATTGGGTTTTCCTGAGGATCTCACCAATGAAGGGTATTATGCGTTTTGGGAAGAAAGGTAAGCTGAGTCCAAGGTATATCGGGCCGTATAAAATTCTTCGACGAATTGGACAGGTTGCTTATGAGTTAGAATTGCCATCCGAATTGGAATTTGTCCACCCGGTATTCCATGTATCTATGTTGAGAAAATGTATTGGAGACCCTTCTCGAGTCGTCCCTATCAAAGATGTACAAGTTACAGAGGACCTATCATATGAAGAAGTGCCAGTGGCGATATTAGATCGGCAAGTCCGCAAGCTGAGAACAAAAGATGTAGCTTCCGTCAAAGTATTGTGGAGGAACAAAAATATGGAAGAAATGACATGGGAAGCAGAAAAGGAGATGAAGTCAAAATACCCTTACTTATTCCAGAATGAAGATAACAAGGATGCTGGTGGAAGACAGGATACATTGGAAGAAGAAACGGCTCTATGAGGTAAGCAATAATTTGAGAATACTCCTCCTTAATACAAAATGGTGATATGTAGATAATGTAAATACGCATAATGCTTTGTGTAGACTTGTGAAACCATATGTTGGGCTTAATTACTTGCAAGTTTTGCTAGTGACCATTTTATAGGGGAAAATTGATCGGAAATTTCCATTGGAATCCACGATGATTTAAACTCCCCATAAACCCTTACATTCGAGGACGAATGTTCCTAAGGGGGGAGGGTGTTACAACCCATATCCACATGTGTTAGTTCATGCCATATATTAGTTAACATAAATCCAAGAAGGAATTATCTTTGAGATGATAAGAAGTCAATCCTATTGGTCTTAAGTGATACAAGAGTGTATAAGGGTGATTAACCAATATTAGAAGTTAAACGAATCAAGGATGTTGTAACTCGTATTTTCAGGTAATCTAGCGGTGCTTAATACACTCAAGAGGTCATTTATTAAGGTATTTTAATCATATAATATCCGTATCATAAGTCTTGAAGTCAAACGAGTTATGAAACAAAAGTCGACAAAAGTTGTCGCAACTTAGGTTCATAATTTTACTTAAACATTAGGTCAAATGTTTCTAATCTTTTCTCATAATTTACAAGGAATTACGGGGTGATCTACCCACAAAATTAAAGATCTATGAGTCTAGTTTCCAACGCATTAAACCGTTCATCGATACGATCTCGGAGTAGAGAGATATTCGCGTTTTCGCGAGACTGCGCCAAGCACCTCTCTATGGGGCCCACTAAGTCGGTTTAAGATATTTGGACCTATATAGGATGACTCCAACCCGTTTTAAGTCATTTCTTTTCACTATTTTCAGACCTTAGAACCCTAGGAACATCCTCTCAAGGTTCTCTCAAGATTCAAGACCCAAAAAAGGGCAAACAACACAAATCAAGTGTCGGGAATTCCGTGGCGCTAGTAAGTCTCTTGTTCTTCTTGTTGTTGCTCATTTTTGTGTTGTTCCAGCTCGTGTGGGAGGTTGTTTTAAAGGGTTTATGTTCTGTAAATACTCCCTCATGTTCTTAATATCAATCCTAGGTGATTTCAAGCCTTCTAAAGTGATTCTAGTGCCGAAAAACACTAATTGATCGCTAGTTTTGCTTTTTTGTTGTTGTGTGGCAGCATTGGAGGGATATTTCATGGAAATTTA
Organism: Nicotiana sylvestris; assembly: GCF_000393655.2. Lineage (NCBI taxonomy): Eukaryota > Viridiplantae > Streptophyta > Magnoliopsida > Solanales > Solanaceae > Nicotiana > Nicotiana sylvestris. Next base: position 53,737,408 of record NC_091057.1, on the reverse strand, counting down.
AGGTCAAATTGGAGTTGTTCTTTCTGTATAAAGGTAAGGAACCTCTTACTCTATATGTATTTAAGATTATCCAAGTTGCGGCTAAGCCATTGAAGCTAGAACTTGTGAGATATATATCGAAAGGCTTGGTAGTAATGTTATTGTTTTGTGGACTGTTTTGCGTTGTTGTTGGGCTGCGTATTTTACTACTATCTTGTGGAGTTTTGGAGGAGGAAGGGTGTGGAGAAACACCATATATATGTAGGTTTATGGGCTGATTAGTTATTCGTAACATTTCCAGGTTGTTTGACACGACTACGGTGGTCGTCGTATGTATGGAGTGATTAGGCTGTGTGTGGACTATTTTGGGAGGCTCAATATGTTTATTATTGATGATGTTTGGGCTGTTTGGTGATTGTTTTGAATGGTGTGAGGTCATATATATAGGGGAGGTGCTGTCCGTTTCATCGTAAAATAGGTTGTGGTCGATACATAATAGTTATGACGCTTAAATGATAACGATAGTATCGTTTCTCTTATTGTAGACTAAGGAGTTTTGACAATTGCATAGCTTGAGATTGGGGCAGTATATACAAGGTATGTGAGGCTATCCCTTTCCTTCTTTTGCACGACTCCAATTGTACATAATGTAATGAACGAGCTTCCAAAGATACTCTACTCTTAGAAGCTAGCAGTACTTACATTGTTTTCCCTCTTATGGAACGATTGATGTTAATGTTGCTTCTCTTAGTCTTATGTTATCAATGTTGTTGGTACTTCCTAATTCTTATAAGGTTCATAGTGAAGAGTTAGTCCTAATAACGTGTACAGAGGATACCGACCTTACGTCACTCCGAAAGGTTTAAAATGTGATTCCATGAGTCGAGCATGCATTATATATATGTATCTATTTTACTCTACCGAGCCACGCTATAGTTGGCCGGGTACGGCACCTATTGTGCAACCACTGATCAGTTGGGTTTTACCGAGCTCCACGTGGCCGGGTACGATTCTACCGAGCCTATTATGGCCGGGTACGATATGATGATGATGATGCCCACAGAGGCGAATGCTTTAAAGGTTTATGTATTTATACATATGTATCATGCATTTCATGTAAGTAGCCCTCAGAGGTACTAAGATGTTACAGGTGGTATATTCTTTATCCTTGCTTACATTACTGATCGTATTTATGGTTCCTTGCCTTACATACTCAGTACTTTATTCGTACTGACGTCCTTTTATTTGTGGACGCTGCATGTCGTGCTGCAGGTCCTGATAGACAGACAGGTGCAGCTCCCCCACCACAGTAGACTGTCCAGTTCAGCGGTGATTGGCGAGATCCCTTCTCCGGACTTGCCTTGGTCTTGGTATGCAATTTTTGTTATAGACATTATGGGTATGTCGGGGCCCTGTTCCGGCTATGTTGCAACACTTATGTTCTTTTAGAGGCTCATAGACAGGTGTCGGCTCATGTATAGTTTGGTATGCCTTGTCGGCTAGTTTTTGTTGTATAGTCTTTCATAGTAGCGTGGTAGCTCATACCTTATATGTAGTTTCTTGATTGTCTGGTCATCCCCTGCTATGTATATTCATGCCGTCATATTTTATTGCTGGTTGACCATGATCTAGGTCTACCATTTATATTGATCTCGTCAGCCCTAAAAGATAATAATGAAGGTTAGATGAAATGTGCGTTGGTGCTCGGCAAGTGTGGTCGGGTGCTAGTCATGGCCCTTCAGTTTGGGTCGTGACAAACTTGGTATCAGAGCAAGTCTGTCCTAGGGGTTGTCTATGAGCCGTGTCTAGTAGAGTCTTGATTATGGATGTGTAGCGCGCCACATTTATAATCAGGAGGCTACATGACATCTTTCCTCCTCCAGAACTACACAAAACGGTAGTAAAATATGCAGCCCAACAACAACGCAAAATAGTCCACAAAACAATAACATTACTACCAAGCCTTTCGATATATATTTCACAAGTTCTAGCTTCAATGGCTTAGCCGCAACTTGGATAATCTTAAATACATATAGAGTAAGAGGTTCCTTACCTTTATATAGAAAGAACAACTCCAATTTGACCTTAAATTTCCATGAAATATCCCTCCAATGCTGCCACAGCAATATGAGGGAGTATTTACAGAACATAAACCCTTTAAAACAACCTTCCACACTAGCTGGAACGACACAAAAATAAGCAACAACAAGAAGAACAAGAGACTTACTAGCGCCACGGAATTCCCGACACTTGATTTGTGTTGTTTGCCCTTTTTTGGGTCTTGAATCTTGAGAGAACCTTGAGAGGATGTTCCTAGGGTTCTAAGGTCTGAAAATAGTGAAAAGAAATGACTTAAAACGGGTTGGAGTCATCCTATATAGGTCCAAATATCTTAAACCGACTTAGTGGGCCCCATAGAGAGGTGCTTGGCGCAGTCTCGCGAAAACGCGAATATCTCTCTACTCCGAGATCGTATCGATGAACGGTTTAATGCGTTGGAAACTAGACTCATAGATCTTTAATTTGGTGGGTAGATCACCCCGTAATTCCTTGTAAATTATGAGAAAAGATTAGAAACATTTGACCTAATGTTTAAGTAAAATTATGAACCTAAGTTGCGACAACTTTTGTCGACTTTTGTTTCATAACTCGTTTGACTTCAAGACTTATGATACGGATATTATATGATTAAAATACCTTAATACATGACCTCTTGAGTGTATTAAGCACCGCTAGATTTACCTGAAAATACGAGTTACAACATCCTTGATTCATTTAACTTCTGATACTTGTTAATCACCCTTATACACTCTTGTATCACTTAAGACCAATAAGATTGACTTCTTATCATCTCAAAGATAATTCCTTCTTGAATTTATGTTAACTAATATATGGCATGAACTAACACATGTGGATATGTGTTGTAACAAGATATCAGTAGTTAACGAGTAAAAGAAGGCATTCAAAGAGCCTCGAAGGGCATGAGAGCATACAAAAACAAAGCAAAGTAAGGAAAGCAAAGTCAGCAAAGTATATTCTTATTCATAAAAATTTGCGTACTGGCAGCCCTTGAGGGGTCATTACATACAATTACAATAGCCAATGGGGAATCTCTATGCCTAAAGGAGGAGACAATGGGATGCACATGCAAGATGAAAGCTCGAAGACCAACCTACCTTCGAAAGTCCACAACATGCGCCTCCGTACACTCCTCCTCGGAAGTTTCATACCAACTTTCCACACTGATATCCCCAAGGGACAAGGTGAGTGGCAGGTAGGGATGAAAAAAATGCCATAGCTCCCCGAAGCTCGAGCTAGCAGTAACAGAAAGGGCCAGCATACGGACGACCATAACAACAGCGGGACAACATGTTTATGCTCGACAAAGGGAAGCCCCGGCAGAAGGCCACAACATAGTCTAAGGGAACTCCTCCAAATGGCCTTAAGGTTATGAGCCCCCAGTATGATGTTCAAAGGTGAAAGAAGATGGTAAAGAAGAGATGGGCGAGCAAGCCAACAAAGGCACTAGGATAGGAAAAATAAATCCAAGGCACCCCCATTTATAGGGGATTACGACACGGTCATCTAGGCTTTGGAAGACTGACCGACGAGCGCAGTTAGTGTGTCCATGGAAAACCGAACCAACAACGGTACCTGCACCTTGGGAAACAAGAATCAGGGATTGCAATGAATGAGGTCAAAAAGCACGAGCCCATGAATGTCCCATCACTGTGACGCTTACACCAGGGGTCGCATCATCGATATGGCGTCGCCGAAAGAAGCTCGATGAGTCAAGTGTCAGAATCATTTCCCATCACTTCATTATGGGAAACGTGCAGACTATCTGTATGCGGAAAAATTAGAAGACTTGATTTCTCGCTATCAAGACATTTCAGAAGCATGCCCCGGGACCCCGAGGGCGTGAGGCCGTGATCTAGTTCTTGGCCTCGGGGCTCGTCAAAGCCTGACTCGGAGGAAACAAGGAACGAAGCCAGGATAGAGGGGGAAAGCCCCCTAGGCACATGGCTACGTCTGACAGGCCCGGCCTATCCGGAGCCTATGTTGAGGCATCACGTCTAGCCGTCCCATCCTCACATATTTACATTTAATGCACTCTGTACCATATCGTGTTCCCTCGGCTATATAAGGGGAACCCATACCATTTTGTAAGGGGCTTATGTTGCTCCATTTCTCCACAAGTGCAATAATATATCTCTCTCTCTCTCTCTCTCTCTTCTTCTAAGTTGTTCGCTGTTACTGGCCCGAGGCCGTTTTAGCATTTATTATTCATTTACCTTTTCTTCACTATATTGTTCAATATTGGCAGCATAGAGCCTTGCTTGATCATATCTCTACCTATTACCCCCATTCCCGACTGCCCTCGGTAGCCCAAGATCGACTCGAACCTTGGACCCGAGGCCCCCGTCGACCGGCTTTGCATCCCGGCAATAGGCCTATTTTGTTTGATTACTTCCTCGTTTTAGATTGCTTTTCATCATTATACTTAGCATTCTTAGCATCAACTACTCTAATAACTAGCTCGAGAATAGATCACGTATTTTTAGAATCCCATTTACAAATTTAATTGATGTTACCATTTTCACGGTAAACACATCACCTTCCTTATTCGAGTACATTTTTACTTGTCTGTGTTCCAACTATGTTGGTGTTAATTTACTTGGTTATCCTTCGTTTCCATCCATGATTCCCTTTATCATTTCTACTGTTTGTATTTTGATTTCTCTCCGCTGTTGATATTATCTCGTTATTTCAATATCATATCTTGTTCATTTCATTTGGCCAATAGGTGTCTGGACTGTTCCTCATCACTAACCCACCGAGGTTAGTCTTGATACTTACTGGGCACCTCCGTAGTGTGCTCATACTACACTTTTGTATATTTTTGTCTACAGATCCACGTATTGATCGATAGCAGCTGTGTGGATGGTCACGGTGGAGACTCACGGTAACTTGTTGCTGCGTTCGCAGGCCTTAGAGTCACCTTCGTTTGTATTTACGTTCCATTGATTCCTTCTCGTTCTGGAACAGTGTTGTATTTATTTTATATAACTACTCTTAGAAAGACTTACGACTTGTACCACCGGTTTTGGGAATTGCAAATTGTTAGGAGTTATTGAATTTAAAGTTGGCAAATATCAATGTTATTTCAGTTAATATTAGGCTTACCTAGTTTAGAGGCTAGGTGCCATCACGACTCCGTCGGAGGGATTTTTGGGTCGTGACAAGTTGGTATCAGAGCTCTAGGTTTATAGGTGCTACGAGTCATAAACAGGTTTAGTAGACTCTTGCGGATTGATACAGAGACATTTGTACTTATCTTCGAGAGGCTACAAAACAGTAGGATAATCTCACATTCTTCATTCCTTATCGTGCGATATTGATTTAGCTCGAAGCATATAACTTATGTTCCTTTACATCTACTCGTGTGTAATATTACGCTCTAGGTGTCCGCCATGCGCCAGTGGTTTGTGATGCTACAGACAAGCTACGAGGGAGTCTGGGATGCTCAGACATTTTCTCAATGAGTTGTCTAGACTGGAGATACAGAGGTATTGAGAGACTATTCAGTTGTTTATATGGAGGTGCAACGAAAGTGTGGTGGGTGTTGATTGAGGATAGTTGGCGATATAGGAGTACCTTGTGATTTGTGTTGTACAAGCTGTGAAGGTTAGCTCTGCGGATCATCAGACATTGTTTTCTATGGCTTCGCACCAAGTGGAGGAGTCCATCAGCGGCATTCAGATTGCATAGTTAGACTTGCGTCAGTTTTGGCTTGAGGTATATGTAGGTGTGGTATTGGCAGGTTCCCGGAATTTGTATATGACTAAGGTCTGAGATCTTGCACGGGACAAAGTTGGGACTTTGATTGGGATTATTGCATGTCGACTATCCGAAGAAATGGGTCAGCTCTGTGGTGTTGGATCAGCATAGCGATGAAATGATTGGTCCTTTGAATAGGAATTCTCTATTGGTATTTGTGGAAGCACTCTTGGATTGGATGGTTTGTGTGACTCAGTTGAGTTGGGGAGGTGCAGTTTTGATGGCTTGTTTGCATGCGGGCGGATCTCGGAGGGTTCTCGATGGTTTGACTACGGCTTGAGTTGGGTGTCTACTATGGGCATAAGGAATATGTGGTATATTGTGGCTTTCTCCTGAATAGACATCAGAAATTAATGGGGTGTTGACATTGTTGGCTATCATATGTATGGAGTGTGCATTTTGGAAAGGACCTTGAGGTTTGGTTTGAAGGTGCGTGGCTGGTAGCATGGTGATTACTGGGTTTTGAGGCTTTCAAGGTTCATGTTTTATTACGCGGCTAGAAACTCTATATAATTCTTCAGCAGAATGATAGGGTGTAAGTGTTATATCAACCATTTGATTTGCGTAGTGGATTTTAAGTATGAAAGTTTTGGTATTCATGAGGTTTTGGGCTAGATGCCCTCATATGTGGACCATTTCCTACTAGCCAATTGTTAAGAAACATTGAGTATGAGGTAATTAATAGCATGCATGATTGATAGGTTGCTTTATATTTTTGGAAAGGATATTTACCTATTTGGAAATAATCAGGATTTGGGTTGGGGCTATTTGAAAGCTCAATGAGAATATGTATCTTGTATCAGATCAAGTTTGAGCGCTCCTGTGAGATTGTCATTATGGTTATGTTACCGGGCGGAATGGATATTATTTGTGCCCCTAGCCTATGTTATGTGCTACTCTTTTATGTTGTGTTAGGCGGAGAGGTTGTATGATTATTCCCCACGCATGTCATAATTCTGTTTAGGCCTTATGGTGATGGGCAAGATAGCCCTCGTGATGTTGATTTGTTCATTGCACCTTAGTTGTGCTTGTTTCTTTCATGTTCTAACACTTTCATTTATTTTCCAATAGTTTTATTTGTGCACTCTGTTGTACTTTATATCAATATTCATAAGTTTTGGGAGCGGGCTACACGCCGCAGCGGATGTGATATGAGATACCCTTTCCTTGTGTTTATTTGGTGTTGTGTCTTCCCTTTGTGGGACAATTTGATGAAAAACCTATACTTTTGTTGTCACACATGTTGTACTTGTTAGATAATTCTTCTACTTTGTTTTCCTTTATTTGTGCTGTGTAATTGAGTTACTGCTGATTTGGTGTACGAATTGTGCAGTGTAAGAATCTGTGTGGTTCCGTGATGAGTTGTTAGTTGGATTGCTTGTATTGGCTGAGATGAGGTTCTTAGACCTGAGTTTAGTGCTATGGTATTGGGGGTGGGGAGTGTTTGGAAGTGATAGGGTGTTTCTGCTAAGATTTGGGTAATGGCCCTTGGCAGGCGGGGGAGCTTCGTGACTTGTTGACTTCATGGGCGGCTATGAGTTTCCGCATGTCTCTTTATCACGGGTAGTGTTGTAGAAGTCCGGAACAAGGTTGTATTCAATGTGAACTATATTTCTGGCATCCAAGATGTTATTTGAGCATCTATGGTGGTCAGAGGTTATTGCTTCGAGTATGTGAGTTGTGTGGAATAGCATGTGATTGTATTCTGGATTGGAATTTTTGGCTTGATTCAGCTTGTTTGGGTGTGTTCAGTGTGATGATGTGGAATTCGGGTCTTATGATGAATTTCAGATGTTGAGGTTTGGGTCCTGTTCTAAGGTTATGGACAATGGAAGAGATGAGACCTTTAGTTAAGTTGCATTGTCAGTTCTGCATGGGTTGGATGATGGGGAATCACCCCCGGTGTATGTATGAGGAGCTCATGCAGTGGTTCGATGGCTTTGGAACGACTCCGGGCACATTCGAGGATGAACATATGTTTAAGTGGAGGAGGATGTAACGACCCAACTGGTTGTTTTGAGCAATTGCATCCGGTTCGGCAGTTTGAGGTCACGAGCAACTTCATATTATATGTATCGACTTGCGTGCGCAATCCGGGCATGAAACCGGAAAGCTTTTATGTGAAAATATTAAAAATATAGTAATTTATGGAGTTAATATTTGGTTTTTAGTTGACTTTGGTCAACATTTTTGGTAAACGGATCCGGATCTGTGTCCCGACGATCTCGGGAGGTCCGTGGTAAAATATGGGACTTGAGCTTATGCCCCGAATTGAATTTCGAGGTCCCTAGCCTTAGAAAACAGTTTTTGAAAAAAATTGTTGTGCTGGTTTTTAAAGGAAATAAAGAAATGAATTAATGTTTGAACTCATTGGTATCGGGCCTGTATTTTGGTTGACGATCCCGGTACAAGTTTGTTATGATATTTAAGTCCTATCTGTAAAATTTGGTGAGAACCGGAATTGATTTGACGTGATTTGGACGTCCGGTTGAAAAGTTAGAAAATCATGAGTTTTGAGGTTAAATTCATAGTTTTGATGTTATTTTAATGATTTGATCACACGAGCAAGTCCGTATAATGTTTTTAAACTTGCGTGCAAGTTTGGTTTGAAGCCCCGAGGGCTTGGGTGAGTTTCGGATAGGTTTAGGCTATGTTGCGCTTGTTTTTGGATGCTTCATCGTCGTTTCTTCATGCAAAAATAATGCCACATTGAGCAAATGAGATCCAAATTTAGTTTTTTTAGCCATTAGATTCGTATCAAAATTATGGTGTCATAGGAAAAAGAATCATCATATTTGGACATCGTATGAGGAAGTTATGTTCATTTTCGTGTCGGAAAAAATTGCTAGTTTCTGGTGTGTTCGCAAATGCGAACTTTTTCATCGCATTTGCGATGTCCAGTTTGCAAATGTGAAATTTTTGTCGCAAATGCGACTTCTACCAGCCCTGCTTTGTTCGCAATTTACGATGGTTCATAATTGCGAACCCTGGATCGCAAATGTGACATCTGAGGCATGTTAAGTGAGATTTTAGACGAGATTTTCACCCATTTTTCAACTTTCTCAAACCCTACACCTCCATAGGCGATTTTCCAAGGTCCCAAACTTCTCCAAATCATTGGGTAAGTGTCTATAATCAATTTACAACTATATTTTATGATTATATATTAGGTTTAACATCAAATTCAGGAGAATCTAAAGGAAAATTTGGGGGAAATTGTGAAATCTTTCAAAAATGTAAAATAATGATTTGAATGACCAAATGGTATTGGAATTAAATAATTTTTATATGGGTGAACTCGTAGCGCAATGGGTGTTCAGTGTTTGTAAATTTTGTCGGGTTCCGAGGTGTGGGCCCGGGGAGTTGACCTTTGTTGACTTTTTGCAAATTGTATAAAAATCATAGTTTTGTCAATTGAAATTGTTTTCTCTTGCATTGTTTGATGTATTCAAGTCGTTTTTGGCTAGATTGAGCCGAGCGTTGATGAATCGGTAAAGGAAAAGCTAAACTGAGTATTGAATTGGCCGGATTGAGGTAAGTATCTTGTTTAACCTTGTATGGGGGACTTCCCCTTAGGATTTGAGTCTTCTATGCTATTTGTAGTCCGTGCACGCGAGGTGAAGAGTGTGTGCTCGGACTTATTTGTGGGAAATTTGCCTTTAGGGTTCTTAGGTCCTTATGTTCATTATGTTGGAAGTATTTTCATTATGATTGAGTTTTTTAATTGCTTAATTTACCTCTATATGCTCCATACGATGTTGTTAGCTTCCCTCTAACTCTTACTTGTTACTTGGCCTTATTTGTCTTAATTGAAGCGGTTGTTCTCCTTATTGTTTTATTATCTCTAAATTGTGAATTCCTCTATGACCCCGTGTATATATGCTATGTGTCCAAAATTATTGTAGTTGCCGGTGTAGTTATCACGTGCCTGTTACGTCTTGTTGTTTTGTTAAGGTTAATGCGCTTTTTGGTTTTTCCGTGATTCTCTTGTTGCCGTGTATTCATACTCTTGGTGGTGAAATTCCTTGTGATTGGATTGTTGTTGATTATCCTTCGTGTTGCTGCTGTGTGTTTACTTTGGATTACGAGACGGTATCCCAGGAGATCCCCCTGTATGTTTACTTTGGGACTACGGATCGATATTCCGAGAGATCCCCCTACACTGTTATATTGGAACTACGGGACTGCACCCGGTAGATTCCCTAAGTACTAAGTATTTACATTTGGGACTACGAATCGGTATTCCGGGAGATCCCCACACACTATGAGTTGTTCTACGGAACGACAATCGGTAGATCCACTGGATATTTATATTTGGGGACTACAAGACGGTATCCTGGTAGATCCCCGGTTGCTATCTCTGTGTGGAGTTGCGTTCTTTTCTATGACTTTCTCTCCGTTGTATTTGTTATTATCAATGCAAGTGTTTTAACTGTTTAGATTCCTTTACTGATGTGATCTTTTGTGTTGGAATCCATAGTGTTTACAATACCTTGCCGTATTTATATATATATTTTAATACTTCCAAATTCCAATAATTGTTATATTTTTAACTCAATTAGTTTCTCAATTAAATTCCCTTAAACCGTTTGAGGTTGTATTTTACTTAAAAAGAAATTTCTACTAAGTTAATTTATTAAATCCCATGTTAAAGGTAATAAATTATTTGATATTGTATTTTTATTTGAAAATAGTATTTTCTTTATTCAAATGATTTCTAATAATAACTTTATCTTTTCTTGTTGAGTTCCTAATTGGTTTAGAAATTGTACTCTACTTTATGTTATGTAAATGAGATTCCTTGAACATCTTAATTGCATTGGTTATGGACCTTATGTACTGAGTAACATGAGAACGTCGTTGTGCAAAGTGAGATAGAAATATGTGGGCACGATGTGCCGGATGTGCTAAAGGTTTGGTAATTGAGGTTATGATATGAGACACCGAGTTTGAGATGACTGAAATTGTGCATCAGAAATGATATGATTTATTGAGTTGACATCACCTTCCTTATTCAAGTACATTTTTACTTGTCTGTGTTCCAGCTATGTTGGTGTTAATTTACTTGGTTATCTTTCGTTTCCACCAGTGATTCCATTTATCGTTTCTACTATTTGTATTTTGGTTTCTCTCCGCTGTTGATATTATCTCGTTATATTTATCTTGATATTTCACTATCATATCTTGTTCATTTCATTTGACCAGTAGCGTCTGGACTGTTTCTCGTCACTACCCCACCGAGGTTAGTTTTGATACTTACTAGGCACCGCCGTGGTGTGCTCATACTACACTTTTATACATTTTCGTTTACAAATCCAGGTATTGATCAATAGTAGCTCTGAATGATCGCGGTGGAGGCTCACGGTAACCTGTTGCTACATTCGCAGGCCTCAGAGTCACCTTCATTTATATTTACGTTCCATTGATTCATTCTCGTTCTGGAACAGTGTTGTATTTATTTTATATAACTACTCTTAGAAAGACTTATGACTTGTACCACCGAGTTTGGGAATTGTAAATTGTTAAGAGTTATTGAATTTAAAGTTGGCAAATATCAATGTATTTCAGTTAATGTTAGACTTACCTAGTTTAGAGACTATGTGCCATCATGACTTCTTCGGAGGGATTTTTGGGTCGTAACAGTATATTGTCTTAGGTCGCATATTTTGGCATCACCATGCTGTCAACTACCATGGCAGTAGGTCTGCGTTGTATGTATGTATTGTCCATTAAAGAGCATGTGGGCAAGCTGTTGAATTTTCGAACTTTGAACAATGCTGATTCATTTATGTTGGTGGACTTGAAGTGCCATGTACAATTGTCCCCAACACATACCAGGCAGTAGCTATAGAATAAAAAAAATTTAAAAATTATTATAAAAAATGTAACTACAAATAATAGGCCGTTTAAGCACAAAAATCTTATGTTGAACAATTTACATATAAAAAAACTACAAATTATGTATAATTTATATACAAAGAAAGTACGAACTATAAAAAAAAGCAAAAAAAACTACAAATTAAACAAAAATATGAATTTGACAATTGAACTGTTCCTACCTTCTTGCGCTATACCTCTTCACCCTAAATTGGAACTTATTCATGACAGAATAGTGCTTCATTGTATTGACAATTGTTTGCTTGTCTTTACTTCAATAACATTTGGCGTATGTTCTGTTATGACGATACTTTCATATTCCACAATCTCCGGAGATGTTGGCCTATCAATCAACTTTAATATTTCAGATGAATATGTACTCAATTAAAAGTATCTACAATTCAGAAATATATTGTAGCTAATTTATAGTAAAAATATAGAACACGTGAAATTGAATACTTCAATAGTCATAACATAACAACTACATTTGTTATGTAGTATCATTGTAGATATTCTGTAGAATAATTATTGAACACATAAAGCTGACAAAACTTCAGCACCGAAAAGACAGAGCAAACTTGCAATTATGCTCGAATTAGAGATACTGCATTCCAAATTGAAATCAAGCGCTATTATACACATCGAATATATTCCTAAACTTTTGTTTTCCTTTTTCGTCTTCATGTATACTTGAACTCCCATATCGTTTCGAATTTCAATTGGAGGACAACGTTTATTGATAGTGTATTTGATATCGATGATTTTTTCAGAGGTATCGATCATTAGATGCTTTGCAATTGCAGAATTCATTTGACTATAACTTGAATCCTCGCCGATTACAATTCCATCAACATTAAAATATTTGTATCTCCCAATGCCATCCCAATGACCATTTAGCTGAAGCATAATAGCTAAATTTGACATTATATCGCGAAATTCAATACAATTCTGGATAATTGTTTGCAATTTTTTTTTTCAAAACCTTCGCTTATGGTTTTGAAACGAGAGGAGACAGAGAAAACAGAGAATATAACTTGATTGTGCGACGATAATCACAGAAAATCAGCATAATAGCAGGCTTAATTAAATTGCGAAGATTGCGTCTGTAAAATCTCCGAAGAATCCTCTGTGATCCCAAATTCCTACATCTAAAAAAGTAAGGCTACTGCAGAAAGGATTCTAGTTTAAATAAATAAATAAATAAATAAATATATATATATATATATATATATATATATATATATATATATATATATATATATATATATATATTATAGACAAAACTTGGGTAGGTCGAATAATTAACTAAACATGGACATTTTTAGTAATAAAGTTTCCAATAGTGTATAAGTATGTAAAAATCCCATCTATTAAAGCTATAGCCAATTAATGATTGATTTGGGCCAGATATATTCATGAGTATCAAACTTATTTTCAATTTTTAAGTCTTTGGATAACACAAATACCTTAAATTAGTTTGAAAAACTCACTCAAAATATTTTTATTTTCCAATAATGTGTAGTATACCATAGAATGACAAGTTGATTATTTAGCTCATGATACATTATTTATGTTACCCTCTGAACTATAGCTTTTAAGGATTAAACCCCAAATTCAATATTTTTTTAGATATGTGTATTTACTCTCCCAAAACACTTTAAAGTGCCAAGTGGCACTACTTGTCTCATTTAATTCTTTTTAGATTTCATTTGAATTAATAATTTGTTTACTTTTAATCTAAATTTTAATTAGATGGGTAAAACTAAATTACGAAGGAATAAAACTAAAAGTAAAAAAGAAGATAAGAAAGATAAAAAGGAAAGAGACTCATTTTATGTCCCATTTACTTGAGAGAGGAATTTTGGTTTTATGCAAAAATATGATAGGAGTTTTTACGCTGCTAACTCATAATAATTTATACAAAGAGTAATGATTACCGCGAGGAACAAAATAGGGTAAGTCACGGAAAAATTTATGTAGAAAATATCCAACTCACCTTTTTTATTTTCACAATTTAATAGAAGATATATTTCAATCGAGTATTTTTGCAATTAATATACAATTATGGTATGCAAAGAGAAGAATTGTCCTCGTAGATGATCTCATCAAATGTACTAAGCTGACTTTTAGGTTTAGAAATAACACCTAACAAATTGTTGTTTACTAAAGGTTGTCAATTAATGAAGCTCCAGTTCCTACTACGTATTCTGCCACTCGAATTGTTATAGAAGAGATCTAAGCATCCAACTTCATGCAAATTGGAGAATATTTTTGGAATTGCTCCGGTGAGATTGTTATGCAAAATATTTAAAACTTATATGGCACCTAAATTTTCAAGCTCAATATGAATTTCACCACAATTACTTCTAAAAAGATCAATTTGGGACATGTACATAGCATACGATGCTACCTTCATAATGAAAGAAAAACGATTTTATTCTGAATTTTACTTTCAATTGACCTTAAGAGAAAACTTCCAGCATCAGTTCAAGACCAGGATAATCAAGATGATTCGTCAAAGAAAAAAAAACTCGATCCAAGTTGTGGAAAGTGGAACATGTCTTGGATTTTGAGAAGCCATCTCCATGTTGATTATGTTACTCAAGCAGCAAGGAGTTGAACCAGCAAACTTATTATGAGACTAGTCGATCATTCTTAATCCTTGAAGATGGCATTGATGAATCGAAATTTCACCTAAAATTAGTTTCTTTTAAAAATAATATATTCAACTCAGAAAAGCTGACAATTGGTTAATGCTTCCTACAGAATTATTATCAATGAGATCTAAGTGAGAAAACCAGAGCAGTGCGAGAATATTGTATATGTACTTTTACAGTTAAATGATTCTTGTTAAGAAAAAGCTATTCCAATTGATATAAATATTTGGAATTGGCTCAAAGTATTGATTCTTTAACAAGCCTAAAAACATGAGATAAACACCAAAGTTGCATGTCACGACCCAAGTTCTCCCTCCGTGAACTGTCGTAATGGCACCTAGTCTCTACGACTAGGTAAACCTAACAAATTGCGGAAAAAGGAAATAAAATACGAAACTAGCAAGTTGCGGGTGAAACATAATAAAAGAGTTTAAAATGCTGCTCGGCATATACAATACACACTCTCAAAACTGAATCAAAACTCCCAAACCCGGAATCTCATGAAATCACAAGCTATAGAAAACTATATAGTGTTCTAACTCCAGAATATCTAATCAAAAGTAAATATAGGAAGTCTAAAGCTAAAGGGAAGAAAAGAGAGGGACTTCTAGGTCTGCGGACGTGGTAGATATACCTCGAAGTCTCTGATATCGCCCGCCTCACTAATAGAACGGTTGAGCAGAAGAACTTGGATCTACACATGAAAAACATGTGCAGGAAAGGGCATGAGTACACCATAACGGTACCCAGTAAGTGCCAAGCCTAACATCGATCGAGTAGTGACGAGGAAGGTCAGGGCCCTACTGGTTATATATATATATAACAGATAAAGCAATATGAAATGTGACAGTATAATTAAGGCACTAACAGTCGATAAGAATAAAGTCACAGAAAGAATATAATTCAGTACACACAGATAGCAACAGGGGATCTCTCAAGATATCGTCCTGTAGTCCCAAACTTAAATGTGCAGAGGATCTCCCAGGATATCGTCCTATAGTCCGAATCATAAATATGCAGAGGAATCTTCCGAATACCAATCAGTAGTCCTAAAATAAATATCTGGTACAGGGGGATCTCCGAGGGATCTCGTCCCGTAGTCCCAATTATAAATGTGCAGGGGGGTCTCTCGGAATACCGATCTGTAGTCCCAAAGAAAACATGTAGGGGGTCTCCTGGAATACCAATCCGTAATCCCAAAGTAAATATACAACAATCTTAGGAAGGAAATCTACAGTTCTATTCGAGAATAAATATGAATTTCGACTCTAAACCTGCTGCATTGAATCCAAGTAAGCAGTTAAAGCAGGTAAGACAATTAGGTCACATAAACATGCTTTTCCTAAGCTAAACAAGAGACTTCCAGTACAAGTATTGCTCAATTAAAAGAAAACACAGATATTTACTTAATAAAAATGGGGGTTTTCAATAATTAGCACATGTACGTACTCTTCACCTCACGTACACGGCACTCATATAACAACAGTACCAAAATCTTAAGGGGAGTTTTCCCATGCAAGGTTAGGCAAGCCACTTACCTCGAACCAGCTCAAATCAATCCAATCTCACGCTCTTGCCACAGGTATCCAACTCCGACTGGCCCAAATCTAATCAAATCAATTAAATAATATAAATAAAACTACAAATAACTAATTTAACTAATGAATTTAAAGCTACGACGAGAAATTAGAAAAATGCCCAAAAATTCTCCCCGAGCCCACGTCTCGGAATCGGGTAAAAATTACGGATTATGAACACCCATTCACTCATGAGTCTAACCATACCAAAATCACTCAAATCCGATACCAAAACCTCGATCAAAATTTCCAAATTCGGCCTAAGAACTTTTCCTCAATTCTCCCAATTTTCACCCCAAATCCGAAATTAATTGATGAATTTTAGCTTAGATTAATGGGATACAATCAAAAAGGGATTAGGAATCATTACCCAACGGTAATCTCTTCAAAATCCTCACAGAATTGCCTTCCCTTGATCTCCAATTTGATATTCCAAGTTATGAACTCAAACCATCGATTTTCATATTTCTACCTAGCGATTTTTGCTTCTGCGGTCATGGGGCCGTACCTGCGGTCCCACTTCTGCGACTGGGGACCCGCACCGGCGAGATTTTATTAAACCCCCAGGAGCCTGTCACGACCCTAAACCGGACCCGATTATGATGTCGCCTATCGTGAAACTAGGGCAGCCGACACAAACCCCCAAACCAACTAAACAGTTAAAATAAATCATTTAAATTCATTAATAAGCTGAAAATCCCAAAATAAAGGGTAGGACAGAACAATGCGGAAACAAACACAGCCCGACCTCGGGGTGTCACCAGTCATGAGCATCTAGAATCCGTCTAAGAGTATGAAAAGACAACATAGTTGTTACATCTCACATTTTCGTACGTTAAAATTTTGGTCTTCGGTTAATTGACGTAGACTCGGAGATAAGATCATCTTGACGTTAACGTATTTACGCTACTTATAACAAGCGATAAAGAAGTGACATAAAGGATAATGGGTACACGAATTAAAGAAAGCGAGTTTCGTTGAAAGTGGCCAATTTGGGATAAAATATGAGTCGGAGAATAATACCCGATAATTATGAACTAGTACCATGCAATGTACCATATAACCACGGTAATATAATGTATAAAGTATATTAAAAATAATAATAAAATAAAAATAAGTAGAATTTTAAGTAATTTGGGGCAATTTTTAAATTATGCGGGTAATTGGTTAATTACCGAATAACGGGACATTCCCAGTTAACTAATAAGTGTGTAAAGAATACTAATCTTCATCCCACTCTCCACATGACACAAGGCCACCAATTTAAAAGATGACTCATAAATTGTGAATAGGTGTCTACACCTAAAGAATAAATAAAGTTTAACTTTATCAAGATAAAACTCCTAAGTCTTTATCTCATTATAGGAATCTGACAACCCATAACTATGATATAACAATTTAGTATTCAATTCCATTCAAAAAGCTAGAAACAGAAGCAACTTCAACAAAACATTGGTATAAAAGTTTGACATTTCGATTGAATCCATTCCATCTTGGGTTCACAAAATGTTAGAACAGAAGCAAGGTTGAAGCAAATTTCGTTCGAGATATTAAGGAATGAAAAGCTAATTTCACATGGTCCGTAGCTAAATTCTGTTGAAGCAAATTTCAAGCTTCTAAAAGAGTACGGTGCAGTCTTCGCCAGGAATATTATACGGAGTTTTTTCTACTTTAGGTATGTTAAGGCCATCTCTTTAGGTATCCAAAGTAATTTATGGAAACTTAACATACCTAAAGTATGGATCATGAAAATACTTTTGATTCCTCATGAAAATTATTATTATCTTCTATTCATGGGTCTCAGAACAATACACAGTTGAAAGAGTTTATCCGGAAGGAAGAGAGATTACTACGTATTTTTCATGCATTTCAGCCATTTATACATGTGCATTGACCCATGACCAGATGGAGTTATATACGCGTATATATGTAAATATATGTATATGGGATATGGAAAAAGGTTACGGCGTTATATATGCACCACCACCTGATCAGTTGGTATATGTTGATGATGTTTCCCACAGTGGCTGAGACGATATGATGGGATGCCCTCAGTGGCTTGATGATATTATGCACACTCATACCTATGCATGGCACGACATTTATATACATGTGCATGACATTATAAACGTTTCAAAATTTACAGGTTATTCAAATTTAAAGATGTGTTTCTTCATTCCATGTTTCGTCTATGTCTTTTAAGTACTAATTTTCATGCCTTACATACTCAGTACATTTTTCATACTGACGCACTATTTTATGGGGCCTGTGTTTCATGCCAGCAGGTGCAGGTAGGCAAACTGACGGTCCCCCTTCTTAGGATCCCTGATCAGTGAGAGTTGGCATGCTTCACTTGATCTAGAGCTGCTTTTGATTCTGGTATGAAATGTTTATATATGTATACGAGTATGATGTGGCTCAGTCCCGTCTTTGTATAGTTATGTTTCTGTTAGAGGTCTGTAGACAGTATGTCTAGTTGGGTTGTATGTGGCCTTGTCGGCTTTCAATTCTGGATGTATAGTTGTCTATAGCAACCTCGCCGGCTCGCCCACTGTATTCTGCCTGTATATATACATATGCCTTGTAGGCAGGTTTCTTTCATATATGTTATTTTCGTAATTCAGCAGATGTTATTCAGGTTCATATCTTAGACGCATGCTTAGGGGTGTTTGACAGGTAAGACTCAGGAACCCATCGCGGCTCATCGATTTGGGTCATGACAATAGTCTAATATAGAGCTAGTACAAAGTGAAATAAAGATAGGAAGGAGAAGCATTAGGCTGCGAATAAGCCTACTGGAAAGCAAATCAGCACTCGCTAGCGTGACGCGAGACTCCTGGATCTGCATACAGGGTGCAGGGAGTAATGTGAGTACGCCAACTCTGTAAGTAATAAAAGTAAAGGCAACTGAGCGCTAAGAAAACATGTAAAACACAGCATAATGCTACAACAAAACAATATAAATCCAGAATAATGCAGTAGTTCAGTAAAAGCTCGTAAAAATATCTTAGTTCAGTAAAAACCTCTTTAAAACATCTTTCAGCAATTCAAACGAGTGATGAAAAAAGGGAGAGAAGGATAGAAACATAAATCAGCCACTCGGGCAAAATACCAACATAACCAGCCCCTCGGGCTACCTCACAATCACTCATATCAGCCCTTGGGCAATAACATGAAACAACAACAGCCCCTCGGACAATATCACATCTCACACTAGGTACCCGAGCTCACTGAGGGTGTGCAGACTTAGGAGGGACTCCTACAGCCCAAGCGCTATATCAAGCTATCTTGTGGCATAATCAAACTAGCCTTGGCCTCATAACAAGCTACCTCGTGGCATAACAAATCAGACCCTCGACCTCATAATCCTGAATCAGTACAACACCGTTGCGACGTGCAACCCGATCCCATAATATCCTCACAATACAGGCCCTCGACCTCAGTCAGTCAGAAATCTCTCAAAGTCACTCGGGCACAGTAAAATATGATGCTCCGCCCAAAATATCATTTAAAATGTCAAAACGGAGTAAATATGGCTGAGTTATGAAATAGTAGAATACAACATGATTGAGTATAAATATGAAGTCAACACAGTGAGGAATAATAGTAAAAATCCCCTAAGGGTCCACAATAGTTGGCACGAGGCTCAAATATGGCATTCAGCCCAAAACATGATGATACTTTCCAAAACACAATGATAGCAAACAGTTTTCAATCAAATACGCGGTTTAACAGTCATACGGGACGGACTAAGTCGCAATCCCTAATGGTGCACGACCCCACGCTCCTCATCTAGCATGTGCGTCACCTCATAGTAGCACAACGATGTGAAATCCGGGGTTTCATACCTATATCAAAATCTCACCTCTCAACCGGAAAATGCCAAAATTTCAATTTCGCTAATTCAAGCCTAAATCTACTACGGACGTCCAAAACACATTCTGATCATGCTCCTAAGTCCCAAATCACCTCCAAAAGCTCTCCGAATCATAAAAAAAAATTCCGAGATTGAATGTGTTACGCCCCACAGTATTACGACGATGTTATGCTTTGTAGTAATATATTACAATGATGTTTTGCTCTGCAATAATATATTACGATGATGTTATGCCTTGCAGCATTACATTACAGGGACGTCACGCTTCGCAGCAATAAGTTACGACGATGTTGCACTATGTAGTATTGTACGTTGAATTTGTTGTAAGGTAATTGACATCAGTCCAAAGAAAAGCTTTTTTGGGGATTATAAGGATTATAAGTGATAAGTAAATTCGTGAGGGTAAGAGGGGAAGTAATATCGAAGAAAACGAATTTTGTCGAAATTTGACATTTTGAGATGAAATACGGCCCGAGCTAAAATACCCAGTATTTATGGACTAGTACCATACAAGATACCACATAGCCATGATAGTAAGGTGTATAAGGTGTGTTAAAAGAAAGTAGTATTTTAAGTAATTCGAGATAATTTTTAAATTAAGCGAGTAATTAATTAATTACCGGGTAACAGAACATTACCCAATTAACTAATAAGTGGGTAAAGATTACTAATCTTCACCCCACTCTCCACGTGGCACAAGGCCACCAATTTAGGAGGTGACTCATAACAAATGGTGGTTAGGTGTCTACACCTAAAGAATGAATAAATTTTAGTCTTATCATGATAAGACTTGATAACTATTTCATTATAAAAATAGAAGCTAGAAATCTGATTTCATTCCATTCAAACCATAAATGTGATATAACAATCTAGTATTCAATTCCATTCCAAGGCTTGAAACAGAAGCAAAAACTCAACAAGAACGTTGGAACAAGATTACATCTCATTATGTCTTTGGTCTTAAGGCCAAAAACGTGAGAAGCAGAAGACAATTTTGTTCCAATTTCAAATACTATTAGAAATTTTGTTCATATTTTACAGAAGCAGAAACTTTATTCTGTTCAAATAATTCCAGGAACAGGTATGTTAAGGTTATCCCTTCTATTCATTTGGCATGATCCATACGATACGAGCGAAACATTCTAATGCACAAATTCCATGAATAACTCTATTCATAGAAGTATTAGAAAAATCTGTGTTCTTGAATTTCCATGTGTTATAATATTTTATCATCTGTTCATGGGTCTCAGAAAAATACGAAAGCTAAAAAGAGGTTACTTTATGATATTACTCAAAGGTAAAATGGTCTTATGACAATTGCGAAAGATTTTATTAACGTACTTTTCATGCATTGCATTCATGTACATTGACCCGTGACCAGATGGCATTATATATATATATATATATATATATATATATATATATATATATATATGGGATATGGGAAAGGTTATGGCGTTATATACGCACCACCACCTGATTAGCTGGTATACGTTGATGATTTTGCCCACAATGGCCAAGATGATATGATGGGATGCCCTCAGAGGCTGATGATGTTAACATGTACCTATGCATGACATCACATTCATACGCATATGCATGATACTATAGTTATTTCGTGATTTACAAGTTATTCAAACTTACAGGTTGAGTCATGTACCTTATATTTCTTCCATGTCTCTTATGTATTTATTTATGTGCCTTACATACTCGGTACATTATTCATACTGACGTCCTTTTTGCCTGGGGACGCTGCATTTCATGCCCGCAGGTCCCGATAAACAGGTTGAGAGCCCTCCAAGTAGGCTATCAGCTCAGTGGAAGATGTTGGTGCGCTCTATTTGCTTCAGAGTTTCTCATTTGGTATGTCGGGACTCTGTCCTGGCCTTTATGACATTTATGTACTCTTAGAGGCTTATAGACATATGCTATGTACGTGAAAGATTGTACGGTCTTGTTGGCCTATGTTTTGAGTTTATAAATGATCATGTTAGCCTATTAGGTCCGTATGTCACGTGTATATGATGATGTAATAAGAAAGATATGTTATGTTAGTACTCGGTTGAGTAAGGTACCGGTTACCCATCGCGGCCCATCTGTTTGTGTCCTGATAAAAAATGGTATTAGAGCAGTTCTTTCCTAGGGATGTCTACAAGTTGTGTCTAATAGAGTCTTATTTATGGGATTGTCATGCACCACACTTATAAGAAGGAGACTACGGGGCATTTAAGACTATCACTCTTTCTTCTTATTCTAGATCGTGTGGTAAAGCTCACTTATAAGAATTCAAACTCCTAGCTTCTATTTTATTTATAATATGACGATACCTCTAATTGGTTAGAGATTGAATACAGCTATGGAAGAATTGAGTAAGAGGAACTCAATTTTGTATGATGCCTACAATAAGTAAATGTGATGTCTTTAGCAGATCATGGGTGTACTGAAAGGTGTAAGCTTCCTGATAAGAAGCCTTAAGGCAAGAATGCCTATCCATTTTAATGGTGAAAGACAATGAGAGATTAAGAAGATAAATAAAAGTTTCAACAAGCAAAAGAAGCAAGATGAAGAAGGGTACGAGACACCTAGTTAATAAAGGTTAACAGTGTTTATAATTCAGGCAGGGGAATATAAGCTTTTTGAGTTATATTCAGCAGTAACAGAGGTATGTACAATTGGTCACACCCATTCCACTTATGCCCTGTAGGGGCTAACATGTATAGTTTAGAGAAGGACGAGATATCAAGATCCGGCTGGGGTTAGGGTAACCCAAATTGGTAAATGGATGGTTTGCGTTAGTTGACAATTTCGAAGGACATTGTAAAAAGTGCTAATAGATCTCTTTGTGAAACACCTAGATGGTGCGTTTTAAACTAGTACCACTAGATATGAGTGGTACAAAGATAGGCGCTGGAAGCCTAGAAAGGATAAATATTATCTTTGTATGACTCCTGTCTCTAGTAGAGAGATAATGCTAGGCAACCCGAAGAGCCCGTGAATGGAGCAAAGGGGAGCTAAAAGCGAAAGAATGTCGTGTTGAAGTTTTCACAAAAAAAGAAGGGGATATGCAAAAATATTAGTAGAGTAATGAGAAGAGAGATAAAGAAGCATTATGAATAAGGTGTGATACATGGATGACAATGGTAGAGTGTTACAGAACCTATAGTCAAATGAAGAAAGAGATGATAGGTGATGGACCTTAAGAAAAAAAAATAGTATAGGCCATATGTGAGAACGTGATTTTTGCCCTATATGAATTACTCCCACAAATTCAAAACAAAATAATTTTTTCATTGTTTGCAATTTCGTGAATTTTTGTAGCATTGTTTGATTAATTACTTGCATTTGTCTGTGCATGTTTATTTTATTTAATTAATAAAAAATACAAAATATGTTGCATTTGTATTTAGGATTTAACTTTGAATTTTTGAATTAAGTAGTAAAATTGTTATTTTATAAGAATTGGAAAAATCACAAAAATAGTTTACTTTTGCTTTTTAATTTTAGTCTTGAATTTTGTTAATTTTCCTTTAATTCGATTTTAATTGATAGTAGTAAGTATTGTTTTTAGTATTTAATTTGATTAGATAATTTGTATTAGGAATTAATTTAGGTTTGTTTTTAATTTTAATTTATAAATAAAAAGAAAATAAAAAGAAAGAAAAGGGAAAGAATTGGGAAAAGAAATTGATTTTGGGCCAGATCAGCTGATTTTCCCCAGGCCCAAACCAAAGTCCCCTTCAATTACATGGCCTAGAGTCACGACGCATCCACTCCCCTTTTTGGCTCTCATCTTCACCTCAAAAGACCGAGGGATCAGACTTCAATGGAGGAAAACTAGCAGCTAACGGACTCCCTCATATCAGCGTCGTTTCCCCATTCTTCATCCTCATCTCTTGCTGAACCAGAAAGAGACCTCTCTCATCTTCAATAAGAACAAAAATCGGACCCTTTCCCTCTAGGACCAACCTTAGCCGGCATAAATACACACTCATTCGTCACAAATAACACACGACTGAAATAAAGCTAAGAAAATTCAAATGAAGATTTGAAATCGCCAAGCTTGAAAAACAAAAGAAGAATTGGAATATTTAAAGGAAGATTGAAGGAAAATTGATTTAGAAATTCAACTTCTTTTTTTCTATTGGGTTTGTACAAGCTATCAAAGTTCGAATCTATGGCTGTTTTCGCTTCTCTTTTGGGAGGTTGTTATACTCAAGCCGAGATCCTTGTTTCTACCGTTGCTCCGGAGTTGACCAAGCTGTAATTGTAGCGACTGGTTTTTGGATTTCTTTGGACCTGTTTCAGTCATTTTCTCTACTGCTTAATTAGGTAAGTTGGAATCCCCCTTGTATTCTGTTTTTTTTCTTTTCATTTTAATGATTAAAACTGTTGGGTCCCTTGATTAATTCATGTGAGTTTGTTTCATGACTTGGAATTCTGCTATCTCAGTATTTTAGGCAATTTGTTTTGATTAACGTGTTGTCATAGCTGATATGCTTATTCATGTTGAAGACACCATCTTTTAATTACTGTTTGGGAATATTATCTCTTATGGTGCCTGATTAGGAAAATTGAAAAATCTATGAAATTGCATTGAGGCTTAAGTTGTTATTTGGGCTGCCACCTTAATAGATGCTTTTGAGCAGTCTGTACCAGTGTAATGCGAAATGCTGCTCAAGTCACTTTTCGTTTCTTTTCCAATATTGAAATACTATGTTATATTCATAAAGGTTCTATCTCTCACAGTAAAATGAACAACCAAATTTTAATCTTTCTTGAAATGATGGGTTAAATATAAATGCACAACAAAAGCAAAGAAAGTGATACCTTCTCTTTTGGTCGTTTTTTTTACTTCTCAAAAGTTGAAAATCTAGTAGTCATTTTGAAGAATGCTGTTGTACCTCTGCTGCTCTCATGAACGCGATAGATGCGTTAATGTCAAATTTTCTAGCATCCCAGATTCAATTTTAGCGAAAATAATTTTTGTGTGTCTGACTTTGATATTGCCTCTCTGCCACTTTTATATAGGTTTGCTTAATTGTTCTAGTCATTTTCTCTAAGCCAAGAGTAAATGACACATATTAATTACAAAAGGCCCAATGACAATTATTCCATAGTGATCCCATTATCCATAATCTTGACTTTACAGCAAATTCCAAATTTGGAAGAAGAATCATAAGTATGCGTTAGCTGCCGTACGCACAATTAATAAACCATTGTGACTATGGGTACGGTTCATGTGACATAGTTACGATGCCTAATTCCAAAACTCGGGGGTGCATTTCATGTGACCCGATCATAACAACTTCGAATAATAAAACCCTTTGGAATAATTCGAGGCATGCCATTCCAAATAAAATCCCGAAACCCATGGCCCTCACTCAATTAATTTTTATCCTTAGAATTCGAGGCGTTCCATTTAGTTGAATCTCCATGGCCCTCGCTGATTTAAAATGCGTAGTTGCTTTAGGCACGCTATTTAATAGTTTACCTTCCGAAACTCAGGTGCGCATTTATGTGACCCAAATCCAAATCTCAACAACGTTAGATAAAATGTGGTGCGGACTGCGGGTGCATTTATGTGACGTGGTTCAAGATGTATTTGAAATGATGTTGCAATCTTCCTTAAAAATGAATAAAGGCACTTATAAAGTTAAAATTAAACCATAGGCTAAAACATGTATTAAAATAAGATAATAGGCCAATTGTAACAGTTGAGCGACTATGCTAGAACTACGGAACCTGAGAATGCCTAACACCTTCTCCCGGGTTAACAGAATTCCTTTCCCGAACTTTTGTGTTCGCGGACTGTAAAATAGAGTCAATCTTTCCTCGATTCGGGATTTGAACCAGTGACTTGGGAAACCATAAATTATCCAAGTGGCGACTTTGAATTTTAAATAAAATAATTCTGTTTCGATTGTCACTTAAAGTTGGAAAAAACTCCCTTATATATGCCTCCCGGGGTGTAGTAAAAAGGAGGTATGACAGTTCTGGCGACTCTGTTGGGGATCAAACCTAGAATCACTGGTTCAGGGTTCAGAATTCAAGCTTAGATGAATTGTTGTATTTGGATTTATATGTTATCTGATTACATGCTTGGGCCTAATGTGTTAAATGATGCTTTTACCGCTTTGATATTATTTGAATTGTATATAAACTGCTATGAGACCCTTCTCTTCTCATCTTCGGGATGTGCTCGTTGTTCGAGACTCCTTATGTTGTTAGTGTCATACCTTGAAATAAGAAAGAGGCTCGGACAAGTTACTAAGCCGGATGGCCTTTTGGTATCCGGTACGTAACCCCCTCCTCGGCTCGAGTTGTCCGCTCGGGTACACAGTCTAGAACACATACCCAAGTTTTGAACCTAGAATAACTCAGCCTCATACTAGATCCCTAGTATGAACGTTTGTTTGCATCATGTGCATTTGACTTTGGAGACTCAACACAGGGGTTGGGTCTGTCTAGGATAGGTGTACCCGAAATTAAAAGACCATCCTGATGCATCCTACTTGCTACTTGTGCATTTATTTGTTTCGGATTTGCATGCTGACCGGCCTATGAATGATTACATGAGAGTTGGAAAAGAAAAATTGACATGAGGGCACAGAGAGATAATCACCTGTTTTGAAAAAAACCAGTACACTGAAACTCGGCCAAATTTCTGACAAAAATTTTCTGTTTTCTTTTTAAAAGAATAGGTGGTTTTTATCAAATCTGCCCGAACTATGCCAGTTCGATTCTTACAGGATGTGGGATACGTAGGCAACCCCCATCGGGTCCAACTTCCCTTTTGCAAAAATAGCCCAAAAAGAACAAATATTTTCTTTTATTTTAAATAAGCAGGGTGATGCCATTTTTGTCTAAAAAAGCTTAATGTCCCCAAAAGGATGTCGGAAGGCTGTTTTAGCAAGAACAACCACCTTTGGTCTCTTTTTCGAATTTTTGGCCGGTTAGCAAGCACAGCCTTAAAATCTTCTCCCCGGAAGTGCTGAAAGGCCGTATTTGCAAAGCCGTGTTTTATTTTTTAAATGACAATTTGAAAAAAACTTTTCTTGAGTCAAATGAGTCATGATTTTGCTTAATCACCCTAATAAATGTGCAGAATGAGCACGAGTCAAAATTTGCCAATAACAGTCATGAACAAGATCCCTTTGGAGCTGTGTAAGTGGTGGGAAGATCTGGGTAAATTAGGGCAAGATAAGGTTAATCTATACTTGGGAGGACTCACCGGGTTGTTGAAGATCAGGCCTAGAGGGGACATCATAAAGGCGTTGGTTACATTCTGGGACTCGGCCCATAACGTTTTTCATTTCTCAGATTTTGAACTCACCCCAACTCTGGAAGAAATAGCCGGATATATTGGGAGCGCTGAAGTTCCTCTGAGACACAAGTATTTGGTTGCTCCAAGAGTCGTCGCTGTACACAGATTCCTAGATTCTTTAAAGATAAGCTGGGGGTCCACAACCCAGATTTGGCAGCCGGTTTTTCCACTCCGCAGTTTATATACCAGAGATATGGTCATATAGGCGGGTTTAACAATCTAGAAAACAAAATTTATAGCAAAGGGAATCGCCTCAAATGGGAAGAACACAGGTGCTTTGCTTTTATGGTGGTATTCTTGGGTCTTCTGGTGTTTCCTAGGAAAGATGGAAATATCGATATACGTATAGCTGGGGTCGTCAGTACTTTGCTTACTCAGGCCAAAAGCACCCTCGCACCCATTATAGTGTCAAAAATCTCCCGCGCTCTCACAGCCTGCAAAGTCGAAGGATACTCTTTTGAATGGTGCAACGTGTTGCTACAAATGTGGATGATTGAACATCTATGTCATTGTCCTCAATACATGAGCTATGGGTCGACAGAGAAAAACTGCATAGAGGAATTTTATACAAGGGTTGACGGGTTTAACCTACCAAAAGGGGTCACAGAATGGATATCACATCTCAGTTCCATCACTGCAGACCAAATAGAATGGACGTTCGGGTGGCTTCCTATAGATGAAATCGTATACATGCCAACTACCGGACCTCACTTCCTCCTGATGGGTCTCAGAAGTATCCAGCCTTATACCCCATACCGGGTTTTGAGACAGTTAGGGAGATGTCAAATAGTTCCAAAAGATGAAGATCTTAGTGCTCAGGCAGTCATGGTTGGTCCTGACGGTCAATTCCATGAAGCAGCAGTTCGCCAAATCTGGAGCGAGTGTCAATACTTGACGGCAAATACTTGTGTGCGTGATCTATCCAAAGGTGAAGTTTCACCTGGATACCTTGCTTGGTATAAAAGGGAAGTTGAGTCTGGAAGGCCGGCCAAAAGACCCCATCTTCAAGAATTCATCGAGGCGTCACAAGCGCAATGGGATTAGTTGGCCAAATAAAATGAGTACAGGGCTATCATAAGCAAGCTGGAAAAGCAAGTAAAGGACCTTCAATTCGAGAATGGTTTGCAAGCTGCTGCGGATGAGGGCGAAAAGAAAAAGTTGGCCAAAGAAAATGAGGCCCTTCGAGGCCAGATTCGGGAAATGAAAATAGCAGCTAAAAATCCCGCTAGAAGTGCAAAATATAAAAAGCTTATAAAGAACCTTAGGCAGAAGGTGAGTGAGTATGGCTTCGATTTGAACAAGGAAGAGGGAGAATTAGCAAGGGCTCGAACAAAGCTGGCTAAAAATGCGGAGGAACGAGAGCGCTTGATTAAGCAATTAAAAGATAAATATGACAATGAGGTTGTGGGGTTGAAGAAAAGGGTCACCATCTTTGAGAACAAAATGATCAAGCAGGCAAAAGACTTTAAGGTAGAAAAGGAACATTGTCACGCAGCAATGACACAGTTAGAAAGAGATTTGCAACAACTTCAAGAACAGAATCATGTAGCCGAACAAACTTTGGAAGCCAGGGCCCAGAATATTGGGCGTTTGTTGCAAGAAAAGGGTGTCATAAGAGAGAGAGTCAGAAGGATCGCCGACTACATCGCGATGAAGTGTAGTAGTTGTGAGGATATGACTAGATCCATGTTCTTTGCCACCGTGATGACCTTTGTCCGCCAGATAATGGAAGATCTCTACCACCTCCAAGACGATTTAGCGTTTAGGCCCATGGCGAGACCGAATGATGTCCCGCGGGCCCTAGGAGCAGTTGAGGCGTTGATGTATTCGTAATTTTCTTTGAAGTCTATTAGTCTATTTTTGAGTCTGTATTTTCATCTTTCTGTTGGAGTTTGTTAGTCTGTATTTTCATCTTTTCATCAAAGTCTGTTAGTGTCTTTTTGAGTCTGTTAGTTTTTGAGTCGTTGTATTCAAAGCATTTTCTTTTTATGAAAATTTGAAAATCCCAAAATATTTTATTTTTACACTTATACCCCAGAACTATACTCGGTCTGATTCATGTGATGTTATGATACATAGGCAATCTCCATAGGATTCGACCATAACCAAAAGAAAGAAAAAAAAGAGAAAGGAAAAGAAAAAGAAAAAGAAAAAAAGAGAATATATAAAACAAAAAAAACAGAAAAGAAAAAAAAAGAAACCGTGGGGAGGAAACAATGGCAAAATAAGAGAGAGAAATGAGAGAATAAAAAAACAAAGGGAAATTAAACAAAGAAAGGCAAGAATGAAAAAGAAAAAAAAAAGAGAAAAAGAGTGGTTGCAAATAGAAATAAGGGAAAGTCAGGATGACGTAAGCAACCGATCAAATGCATAATAGAAATGGCTAACTGCTTAGGTGCATTCATTCCCCAAATGTGCGGTTGCCTATCTGTTAAACCCTGATCACTAACAAGTTTGTTGTTGTTGTCAAGTACCAGGCAGGTGGTTAATTTGTGTGGAATTCTGGCAACTCACCCATACAACACCCGGTCCAAAAACAAGACGATCATGGCTAATCAAGAACTTGATGCGAGTGTTATCAATCCTTCGAGAGAGGTAGAAGAGTCAGAGGTTAATTTGATGAAAGAAGAGATGTATAAGCTGAAACAGCAGATGGCCGAAATGTACCAGGCATGGGCAAAAGGGCAACCACCACCAGCTTACCCCACCAACCCTGCCTTCATCCCGCCATTGGCTCAGTCTCAGGATCATCCTGCCACCTATTCGTCCTCGAGCTTTCCCATTTACCAACATTACCAGAGCACAACTTCCCAAACACCACCAGCTCCACCACCCAAACCAGTTCCATACCCTCCTCCACCAGCCACTCCAGTTTTCGTGGTACCCCTCCCGCTACACTCCACAGATCCTCCAGCGAGCCTTTGTTCCCCGCTCATGATAATCAGTATTACCCCCCGGAGCCCACTTTCAAAGCTCCAGAACCCTATTCCTACACGCCTCATTTTGATCTCCCTGTGGAGGCTGAGAAACCATCAAAAATCCCAAATAGGAGGAGATATTCAGGAAAGTTAAAAGCCTAGAACAGTCATTCAGAGACATGAGGGGGTTGGGAAGTCAAGTAAGTGTGGCTTACGAAGATCTATGTCTATTTCCAGATGTGCAATTGCCGATAGGGTTTAAGATGCCCAAGTTTGATTTGTACGATGGGCCTACTGATCTAGTGGCACATTTGAGAGAGTTTTGTAGCAATATGAGGAGAGCTGGCGGGAAAGACGAGTTGCTAATAGCATATTTCAGTCAGAGTCTGAGTGGTTCAGCGCTGGAGTGGTACACTCAGCAGGATCACGGAAGATGGGGGGCATGGTAGAAGAAGGGCTTAAGTCCAACAAAATCATGAGCTACTCAGCTATTAAGGCAACCACCCAGGCCATTCAAAATGGTACTGGGGGAGCAATTGGAAAGAAGAAGAAAGAGGATGTCACAACAGTTGAGTCAAGAACTTGGTTCGAATCCAGGGGTTCACCTTACCACTATCATCAGCTTGGTCCCCATCACCAAACCTACCCCCACACCCCATATAATCTACCCCAACACTACTACCCACCACCAGACCCCCATATTTCTGTCCACTATGCCCAAACATATAGCCAACCTCCTGCCCACGCACAATGGCGTGCGCCAGTCCCACAAAATACATACCCAGCTCCACAAAATGCCTATCCACCCCCAAAATCCTACTGAAACCCTCCTGGATTAGGTTTTCAGCCCAATCAAGCATTGAAGAATGAGAGGTTGCAGAAAAAGAAAACCTTCACTCCATTAGGAGAGTCCTACACTAGTTTTTTCCACAAGTTGAAACAATTGGATATGTTGAGGCCGATAGAGCCAAAACTGCCAAATCCTCCCCCGAGAAATCTTGATCATTTTGTAAGTTGCAAATATTGTTCTAGTGCTCTGGGTCACGACACGGAGAAATGCTGGCAATTGAAAATAACTATTCAAGAGCTCTTTGATACCAATCGAATTGAAGTCCAAGCTCTAGAGGCGCCCAATATCAACCAGAATCTATTGTCGGCCCATCATGAGACAAATATGATCGAGATAGTGCATAAGGGAGGGGAGCCTAAGAATCCTTCGCAGGCCGTCATGATGATTCGATCCACTGAAGCCAGGCCGTTTGGAAAGTCAACAAGTGAGAAATCAGTGATCAGGTTGAGCGGAGCAAATAGTGAACCATCTGCGGTGGTCGAGAAGGGGACCTCAAGTGATATTGTAGTAAAACAAGAAAGAGCAAAAGTGGTTGTGCCAGGAGTGGCGAACAAGCCTATTGTAATTGTGGAGGGTGCCCGCACAGATCCTGTCATTATCAAGCCGGTAACTCAATTATCGATAGTCAACAGCAAGGCCATCATGTGGAATTATGAACGGGTGACAGTAACTTACAAAGGCAAAGAAGTCAAAGAAGAAGTCTATGAGACCCATGGATTGACTCGATCGGGGAGATGCTTTGCCCCCGAGAAGTTAAGAAAAGCTAAAACCTCCAAAGATAAACCAATGCTAGTGAAGAAAGTTGTGACCGAGGAAGAGGCAGAAGAGTTTTAGAGAAAGATGAAAGTGCAAGACTATTCCATCGTGGAGTAGTTGAGGAAGACACCTACTCAGATTTCATTATTGTCATTGTTAATCCATTCAGACGAGCACCGTCGAGCTTTGATGAAAATCCTAAACGAGGCTCATGTTCCTGACAAAATCTCAGTAAACCATTTAGAAAAGATAGAAAACAAGATATTTGAGGTAAATAGAGTCACTTTTTTTGATGATGAGTTGCCCGTGGAGGGTACTGAGCACAATAGAGCCCTCTATCTTACGGTGAAATGCGAAAATTCCGTGGTTACTCGGGTACTGCTCGACAATAGTTCTAGTGTGAACATTGTCCCTCTCTCCACTCTGAACAAATTGAAAGTGGATGATAAAAGAATTCACAAGAACAATATTTGTGTTCGGAGGTTCGACGGTAGAGGGAAAGATTCAGTCGGTGACATAGTGCTCGAGCTAGTAATAGGACCAGTTGAATTTACCATGGAATTCCAGGTGCTAGATGTGACTGTAAATTACAATGTGCTATTGGGTTAACCCTGGATTCATGCTGCCAAAGCAGTCCCGTCTATACTGCATCAGATAGTAAAGTTTGAATGGGATAGACAAGAAATCATTGTGCTCCCGGTGATGCCATTGTTCCGTTCATTGAGGTTGAAGATGATAAGGGTCCTTGGGTCTACCAGGTTTTTGACACGGTGTCGGTAGAGAAGATTGCAGAAGGGAAGTGCGTCCCAATTCCGAGGGTAGCTGCTGCATCAGTCATAGTAGCCATTGAAATGTTGAAAAATGGTTTTGTACAAAGCAAGGGTTTGGGTGCATCTCTGCAAGGTATCGTACAGCCGGTGTCTCTCCCCAAAAACTTGGATACATTTGGTTTGGGGTTCAAGCCCACAGTTGCGGACATAAAAAGAGCCATAAAGTTGAAACAGAGGGCATAGGTCTTCCCAAAGCCCATCCCATGTCTCTCCAGTTCATTTGTCAGGCCTGGCACCAAGAAACGCCCAGTAACAACAGTTCTGAGTTCTGCGGTTGGTCTTGATAAAGAGTTGATTAAAAGGTTCGAGAAGTTATTCGATGATGTGAACATGGTGGAAGCTGGAGAGGGTTCTAGCAAGGCGGATGTGAAATTTGTTGGACCCACTACAAAGATTATCAATTGGGAAGCTACTCCTCTCCCTACCAGGAAGGAGTTTTGGTAGTTTTCTTTGATTTTCTTTCATGTTTATCTGGATTATTCCAGGATTGTAATTCAGATTCTATGTTCCGTCCGTTTGGATGTATAAACCTTGTTATCTTTCAATTTCAATGGAATGCAATTTCCCTTTTTTTCATTCCTGATAGTTTTATTTTTGTTTTCTTTTCTTCCTTGTACAATTCTTTTTATGCTGGTTTCAATGACATGACATGCATGAGGAATCTTCGGCCCAGTCTTAAAAGCCAATCTAATTCAAAAATAGTAATTCAAGAAATAGAGTGTGATGATGAATCGGAATATGATGAGGATGAGGCCTTTGAAGATATTAGTAAAGAATTAAGCCATTTTGAAGAAACATTCATGCCTAACCTGAGTGATACAAAAGCAATCAATTTAGGGGACCCAGATAATATTAGAGAAACTAAGATAAGTGTCCATCTTGAACCTCAACTCAGGGAAAAGATAATTAAAGCATTGTTTGAGTACAAGGATATTTTTGCATGGTCATATGACAACATGCCGGGTCTAAGCACTAACTTGGTGGTTCACAAATTTCCCACTGACCCGGCATTCCCTCCCGTCAAGCAGAAGTTGAGGAAATTTAAAACAGACATGAGTGTAAAGATTAAGGAAGAGGTCACAATGCAGTTTGAGGCAAAGGTCATTCGAGTTACGCGGTATCCCACTTGGTTAGCCAATGTCGTGCATGTACCAAAGAAGGATGGTAAGACCAGGGTGTGTGTTAATTATCGAGATCTCAACAAGGCAAGCCCAAACAACTTCCCATTTCCAAACATCCACATTTTGATTGATAATTGCGCCAAACATGAGAATGGGGTCTTTTGTGGATTGCTATACAGGCTATCATCAGATTCTAATGGATAAGGAAGATGTGGAAAAGACGGCATTCATCACGCTATAGGGAACGTATTTCTATCGGGTTATGCCTTTCGGTTTGAAAAATGCTGGGGCAACTTACATGAGGGCAATGACGACCATATTCCATGACATGATACATAAAGAGATCGAGGTTTATGTGGATGATGTAATCATAAAGTCTAGAAAGCAGTCTGACCATGTTAGAAATTTGAGAAAGTTCTTCCCAAGGCTTCGCAGGTACAATCTTAAGCTCAATCCTGCAAAGTGCGCATTCGGGGTGCCGTTTGGAAAACTGTTAGGATTCATAGTCAGTCGTCGAGGTATTGAATTGGACCTGTCAAAGATCAAAGCTATCCAAGAATTGCCACCCCAAGGAACAAGACTGAGGTGAAGAGTTTATTAGGGAGGTTGAACTACATCAGCAGGTTTATTGCTCAGCTTACGACAACTTGTGAGCCTATCTTCAAACTATTAAAGAAGGAAAATGGGGTCAAGTGGATAGATGAGTGTCAAGAAGCATTTGATAAGATAAAGGGGTACTTGTCAAACCCACCTGTGTTGGTGCCACATGAGCTAGGGAGCCCTTTGATTCTGTATTTGACGGTTTTGGACCATTCGTTTGGTTGTGTGCTGGGTCAGCATGACATCACCGGCAGGAAGGAGCAGACCATCTATTATCTCAACAAGAAGTTCACATCTTACGAGGTTAAGTACACTCACCTTGAGAGGACATGTTGCGCCCTAACTTGGGTTGCACAGAAGTTGAAATACTATTTGTCATCTTACACTACTTACCTCATCTCTTGTTTGGATCCGTTAAAGTATATCTTTCAAAAGCCTATCCTATAGGGAGGCTCGCAAAGTGGCAGATCTTGCTCACAGAATTTGACATCGTCTATGTGAATAGGACTGCGATGAAAGCCCAGGCATTGGCCGATCATTTGGCTGAGAACCCAGTGGATGAAGAATATGAGCCTTTGAAGACTTACTTCCCTGATGAAGCGGTAATGCATATTGATGAGTTGGAACAAGTTGGAGAGCCAGGTTGGAAACTTTTCTTTGATGGAGCTTCTAACATGAAAGGCGTTGGGATAGAAACTGTAGTTATTTCCGAAATAGGGCATCATTACCTTGTTACGGCTCAACTTCGTTTCTATTATACTAACAACATGACTGCGTACGAGGCATGCATTTTGGGTTTGAGATTAGCTGCAGACATGGGTGTCCAAGAAGTCTTGGTCTTGAGAGACTCGGACCTTCTGGTACACTAGATCCAGGGGGAATGGGTAACACGGGATTTAAAACTAATACCGTATCGGCAATGTTTCTATGATCTTTGTCAACAGTTTCGATCAGTAGAATTTAGGCATATTCCAAGGATCCATAACGAGGTTGCTGATGTTTTGTCCACCTTAGCATCAATGTTACATCATCCAGATAAGGCTTATGTGGACCCTTTGCATATTCAGGTCCATGATCAGCATGTTTACTGTAATGTGGTGGAAGAAGAACTTGATGGTGAGCCTTGGTTTCATGATATCAAGGAATATACCTAGATGGGGGTGTATCCAGTACAAGCCACAGGTGATCAAAAGAGAACAAATCGGCGGTTAGCAAGTGGATTTTTCTTCAGTGGAGGGGTTTTGTACAAAAGGACTCTGGATCTTGGATTGTTGAGATGCATAGATGCTAGACAGGCCACAACTATCATGAATGAAGTACATTCTGGAGTCTGTGGACCACATATGAGTGGGTACATGCTGGCAAAGAAG
This sequence comes from Nicotiana sylvestris, assembly GCF_000393655.2. Classification (NCBI taxonomy): domain Eukaryota; kingdom Viridiplantae; phylum Streptophyta; class Magnoliopsida; order Solanales; family Solanaceae; genus Nicotiana; species Nicotiana sylvestris. Next base: position 53,701,831 of record NC_091057.1, on the reverse strand, counting down.
ATTCTCCGAGCAGGTTATTATTGTCTCACTATGGAGCGAGATTGTATCAGTTTCGTGTGCAAGTGTCATCAATGCCAAGTGCACGGAGATTTGATTCATTCTCCACCATATGAATTGCGCACAATGTCTACACCATGGCCTTTTGTTGCGTGGGTAATGGATGTCATTGGGCCAATTGAGCCAATAGTATCAAATGGACACAGGTTCATTCTGGTGGCCATCGAATATTTCACCAAGTGGGTTGAGGTTAAAATGTTCAAGTTTGTGACCAAGAAAGTAGTGGTCGATTTTGTGCACTCAAATATCATTTGCCGGTTTGGGATCCCAAAGGTGATCATTACAGATAATGGTTCTAATCTCAATAGTCATCTATTTAAAGAGGTATGTCAGCAGTTCAAGATTATACATTGCAATTCCACCCCTTACCTCCCTAAGGCGAATGGAGCAGTCGAGGCGGCCAACAAGAACATAAAGAAGATACTTCGGAAAATGGTGGAAGGTTCCAGACAGTGGCATGAAAAGTTACCCTTTGCATTGTTGGGTTATCGCACTACTGTTTGTACTTTGGTATTGGCAACTCCTTATTCGTTGGTGTATGGTATTGAAGCAGTGATACCCGTAGAGGTTGAAATCCCATCCCTTCAAATTGTCGCAGAAGCCGAAATTGACGATGATGAATGGGTCAAAACCCTCCTGGAACAATTGAGTTTGATCCATGAAAAACGACTGGCAGTAGTATGTCATGGTCAGTTGTAAACAAAGAATGGCAAGAGCATATAACAAGAAGGTGCGTCCACGGAAGTTTGAGCTAGGTCAACAAGTATTGAAACGTATCCTTCCACATCAGGCTGAAGCAAAAGGCAAGTTCGCCCCAAATTGGCAGGGGCTGTTCATCGTAACGAGAGTATTGTCCAATGGTGCTTTGTATTTAACAGACATAGAAGGCAAGTGTGTAGAAATGGCCATCAATTCCAATGCGGTCAAGAGATATTATGTATGATTTTCTTTGGTTAAATTGTATTTGTTTGTACTTGGCATATTTCGATAATTGGAATGATGAAGACATTTTATTCTACTATCCAAATACTTTATCCTTTGTTACCCCCTTTGAGCCTTATTTATTTCCTTTCATACCCCTCTTTTGGAATCAGTAGAAAAGATCAGAAACACAAACGTGAAAGATAAGTAAAGGAAAAAGAGAAAAGAAAAGAATGAAAAGAGAGAGAAGAAAAAAGAAGAAGAAAAGGAAAAGGAAAAAAAAGAAGAAAAAGAGAAGAAAAGTAAAACAAAAAAAACAACAACAAAACAACAAAACAACGAAAAGAGAAAAAAGAAGAAAGAAAAGAAAAGAAAAGAAAGAGGAAGAAAAAGAAAAAAAGATCACAACAACAAAGTAATTTCTATGACATGAACTACGTTCGACCTGATTCCTTTTAAGGATACGTAGGCAGCCTCACAGTTCGTTCCCATCAAAATAAAAATCCAAAAGTCCCCAAGCAAAGAAACTGGGCTAGAAGTTGTGATTGTTGTAAGAAATCTGATGCCGAAAGTTGTAATTTTGAACCCACTTGAATTGTTTTGAGCTTTTGATACCCTTTCTTTCTAACCCTATCCAAAAGCCCACATTACGATCCAAAGAAAGACCTTCCGATCAGTCTTCGAGAGATGCCAAGACGAGCAAGTAAAGATAATTCATATAAGGGACAGACTCCGGTCTAAGAAAGAAAAATAAAAATGAGATAGTCTTATTGGTGAAAACCCTCCTGGGCACCATAAGGCGACGAAAGATGAGAGAAATTAAAATGAGAGAGTCTTATTGGTGAAAACCCTCACGGGCACTGTAAGGCGACAGTGAGTTGAGAGACGAACAAATGAGAGAGGTTTGTTGGTGAAAACCCTTCAGGGCACCGCAAGACGAACAAGGACAAGGTTTTGGTGAAGAAATTGGGCTTTTGAATATCTCGGGGCGTAAAGTACGGCCACTAAAAGTTGATTGATTGGATAGGCTGGGCCGATTAATCCAAAATGCATGTCATGATCATTGGTGCCGGCTGCTCCACTCAGATAAGTTTCTTTTCTTTTTCCCTTTCAGACAGTCTTCCAGTTTTGGATTTTTCTTATCCCTAACTCTCAAAGTCATTGCATTTCATTTCTTCTGGGTTATTTCTCTAAGATGTTTCCAATGTCAGTTCCGTTTAAGCAATAAAAAGGGATTTAAAAGCTCACTACCAACTTCCAAAGTTGCACAAAGCACAGGGCGGTCAAGGCATTGTTAAAGATGGTATGATGAAAAATGGGAAATAATGTGTCAAGGGAAGGTCCATTGATCGAAGGGTTAGTAATTTCATGGGAGATGCAGAGGTTCAGGTAGATGGGTCAGAGATGCTACACAACAGTTTGGGTATAGAACACTCGGGTCATCCAAGGTCATGTGGGTGAAAGTCAGTCAGAAAGGCAGGCGGTGCTTGGTCAGTTCGGGGAAAGCAGTCAAAACAAAGCACGACAGCGGAGAGGCCACCTTTAGTAGGAATGCGACAAACTAACCACCACATTTTAAACTAACAAGAATTTTCTTTGATTAAAACAGGGGTATAAAATTTTGTTTGTTTCAGAGAAACCCTCTGTAGGGGAAAAGCAAGCACCAGACAGGTTTGACCGTAAGTTCTCAGGACCCTCCTGGAAAATGAGACCTAGTTTAAAATTCAAAACAATCAGGAGTAACAAAATTTAGCATAAATGTACCCCAAAGGAATATAAGTTGGCTTCACAATTTGCATGCTTGAAATAAGATCCAATTAGGAGTTGTCAGGGCCCTCCTGGATAATGGGACTTGGATTTAAGACTTCCATTAGATAACAAGATTTAGCGTAAGCTCTATTGTAGGGTAGTGTAATTCAGCCGTAAAAATTGTTACCCCTAAGATAATACTTGATTTTTGACTTTCAGGACCCTCCTGGATAATGGGGTGTAATTTTAAGACTCTCTTAGATAACAAGATTTAACTGAAATCACACCTTTAGGAGATATAATTTAGATTTAAAACCATCGTTTAATTAGGAGTTGTCAGGACCCTCCTCGATAATGGGATCTAACTTTCAAATTCTTAAAATATTCGGTAACATGATTTAGTTCACACTCACATATGTGTCCATCTACCGAACTGGGACAGAAAATTTTCTTTGTTTTGTCTATTTTCTTGCAATCAGGCGCCCACCTAGAGAGCATGGGAATACAGTTCAAGTTCAGCAATCAGGCACCCACCTGGAGAGCATGGTAATACAGGTTTTAGCAATCAGGCGCCCACCTGGAGAGCGCGGGTATACAGTTTAAGATTTGGCAATCAGGCGCCCACCTGAAGAGCACAGGAATACAGTTCAAGTTCAGCAATCAGGCACCCACCTGGAGAGCATGGGAATACAGTTAGGTTTTAGCAATCAGGCGCCCACCTGGAGAGCGCGGGTATACATTTCAAGTTTTGGCAATCAGGCGCCCACCTGGAGAGCACGGGAATACAATTCAAGTTCAGCAATCAGGCACCCACATGGAGAGCACGGGAATACAGTTAAGTTTTGGCAATCAGGCGCCCACTTGGAGAGAACGGGTATACAGTTAAGTTTTGGCAATTAGGCGCCCACCTGGAGATCACGGGAATATAGTTCAAATTCTGCAATGAGGCACCCACCTTGAGAGCACGTGAATATAGTTAAAGTTTTGGCAATCAGGCGCCCACCTGGAGAGCACGGAAATACAGTTCAAGTTCAACAATCAGGCACCCATCTGGAGAGCACGGGAATACAGTTAAGTTTTGTATACAGTTAAGTTTTGGTAATCAGGCGCCCACCTGGAGAGCACGAGAATACAGTTCAAGTTCAGCAATCAGGCACCCACCTGGAAAGCACGGGAATACAGTTAAAGTTTTGGCAATCAGGCACCCACGTGGAGAGCACGAAAATACAGTTAAAGTTTTGGCAATGAGGCGCCCACCTAGAGAACACGGGCATACAACCCAAGTTTTGGAAATCAAGCGCCCACTTGGAGAGCACGTGAATACAGTTCAAGTTTTTGGCAATCAGGCGCCCACCTGGAGAGCACGGGAATACAATTAAAGTTTTGGCAATCAGGCGCCCACCTGGAAAACACGGGAATACAGTTTAAGTTCAGCAATCAGGCACCCACCTGGAAAGCACGGGTATACAGTTCAAGTTTTGGCAATCAGGCGCCCACCTGGAGAGCACGGTAATACAGTTCAAGTTCAGCAATCAGGCACCCACCTGGAGAGCACGATAATATAGTTAAAGTTTTGGCAATCAGGCGCCCACCTGGAGAGCACGGGAATACAGTTAAAGTTTTGGCAATCAGGCGCACACCTGGAGAGCACGGGCATATAGTTCAAGTTTTGGCAATCAGGCGCCCACCTGGAGAACACGAGAATACAGTTCAAGTTTTTGGCAATCAGGCGCCCACCTGGAGAGAACGGGAATACAGTTAAAGTTTGGGCAATCAGGCACCCACCTGGAGAGAACGGGAATACAGTTCAAGTTCAGCAATGAGGTGCTAACCTGGAGAGCACAGGAATTCAGTTCAAGTTTTGGTAATCAGGCGACCACCTGGAGAGCAAGGGGGAGCAGCACCAGTTTTAAGGAAGGGAAACAGTTTAAGTGTCGGTAATCAGGCGTCCACCTGGAGAAAAGGAAAGCATCTCATATTAAAATTCGTCGAGTAATCAGGGGTCCACCTGAAGAAAAGGAAAAGTGTCTCAGATCACAACTCAAGTTGGCAACAAAGGGCCTTCACCGGGAGAATACAAGTCAACAAGGCAACAAGAATCACAAGATTAAGTTTGAAGATACAGATAGGATTTTTGTAATGCATAGATCATAGTTTAGTCTAACTTCTTTTATTTTGTCATGGTGTAATAATGAGTTCAATAAGCAGTAGCAGCAACAGCAACATTGAAATCAAAGCTTCATGGTAGTCCCAGCTACCGAAACTTCCCGAGCTACATTGGCCTAATTTCTTTATAGCAGAGGATATGTAGGCAACCTCGAAAGCAGGGTGCGGTCAAATATTTCAAAAAATTCTTTCAACGGAGTATTCAAACGGCCAAAAATCACTTGTATCTGTTCACTTTATCTTTGTACGTAAACTCTCCGTGTTTTTGAGCAAAGAGGGGCAGCTGTGAGCACGTGATTTTTCCCCTATATGAATTACTCCCACAAATTCAAAACAAAATAATTTTTTCCATTGTTTGCAATTTCGTGGATTTTTGTAGCATTTTTTGATTAATTGCTTGCATTTGTCTACGCATGTTTATTTTATTTAATTAATGAAAAATACAAAATATGTTGTATTTGCATTTACGATTTAACTTTGCATTTTTGAATTAAGTAGTAAAATAGTTATTTTATAAGAATTGGAAAAATCACAAAAATAGTTTACTTTTGCTTTTTAATTTTAGTCTTGAATTTTGTTAATTTTCCTTTAATTTAGTTTTAATTGATAGTAGTAAGTATTGTTTATAGTAGTTAATTTGATTAGATAATTTGTATTAGGAATTATTAGGTTTGTTTTTAACTTTAATTTATAAAGAAAAAGAAAATAAAAAGAAAGAAAAGGGAAAGAATTGGGAAAAGAATTTGATTTTGGGCCAGATCAGCTGATTTTCCCCAGGCCCAAACCAAAGTCCTCTTCAATTACATGGCCCAGAGTCACGGTGCATCCCCTCCCCTTTTTGGCTCTCATCTTCACCTCAAAAGACCGGGGGATCAGACTTCAATGGAGGAAAACTAGCAGTTAATGGACTCCCTCATATCAGCGCCGTTTCCCCATTCTTCATCCTCATCTCTTGCTGAACCAGAAAGAGACCACTCTCATCATCAACAAGAACAAAAATCGGACCCTTTCCCTCTAGGACCAACCTTAGCCGACTAAAATACACACACATTCCTCACAAATAACACACGGTTGAAATAAAGCTTAGAAAATTCAAATGAAGATTTGAAATCGCCAACCTTGAAAAACAAAAGAAGAATTGGAATTTTTAAAGGAAGATTGAAGGAAAATTGATTTCGAAATCAACTTCTTTTTTTCTAGTGGGTTTGTACAAGCTATCGAAGTTCGAATCTATGGCTGTTTTTGCTTCGCTTTTGGGAGGTTGTTATACTCAAGTCGAGATCCTTGTTTCTGCCATTGTTCCGGAGTTGATCAAGCTGTAATTGTAGCAACTGGCTTTTAGATTTCTTTGGACCTGTTTCAGTGATTTTCTCTGTTGCTTAATTAGGTAAGTTGGAATCCCCCTTGTATTCTGTTTTTTTTATTTTCATTTTAATGATTAAAACTGTTGGGTCCCTTGATTAATTCATGTGAGTTTGTTTCATGACTTGGAATTCTGCTATCTCAGTATTTTAGGCAATTTATTTTGATTAACGTGTTGTCATAGCTGATATGCTTATTCATGTTGAAGACACCATCTTTTAATTACTGTTTGGGAATATTATCTCTTATGGTGCTTGATTAGGAAAATTGAAAAACCTATGAAATTGCATTGAGGCTTAAGTTGTTATTTGGGCTGCCACCTTAATAGATGCTTTTGAGCAGTCTGTACCAGTGTAATGCGAAATGCTGCTCTAGTCACTTCTTGTTGCTTTTCCAATATTAAAATACTATGTTGTATTCATAAAGATTCTTTCTCTCACAGTAAAATGAACAACCAAATTTTAATCTTTCTTGAAATGATGGGTTAAATATAAATGCACAACAAAAGCAAAGAAAGTGATACCTTCTCTTTTGGTCGTTTTTTTTTACTTCTCAAAAGTTGAAAATCTAGTAGTCATTTTGAAGAATGTTGTTGTACCTCTGCTACTCTCATGAACGCCATAGATGCGTTAATGTCAAATTTTCTTGCATCCTAGATTCAATTTTAGCAACAATAATTTTTGTGTGTTTGACTTTGATACTGCCTCTCTGCCACTTTTATATAGGTTTGCTTAATTGCTCTAGTAATTTTCTCTAAGCCAAGAGTAAATGACACATATTAATTACAAAAGGCCCAATCACAATTATTCCATAGTGACCCCATTATCCATAATCTTGACTTTACATCAAATTCCAAATTTGGAAGAAGAATCATAAGCGTGCATTAGCTGCCGTAGGCGTGATTAATAAACCATTGTGACTATGGGTACGGTTCCCGTGACATAGTTATGATGCCTAATTCCAAAATTCGGGGGTGCATTTCATGTGACCCGATCATAACAACTTCGAATAATAAAATCCTTTGGAATAATTCGAGGCGTGTCATGCCAAATAAAATCCCGAAACCCATGGCCCTCACTCAATTAATTTTTATCCTTAGAATTCGAGGCATGCCATTTAGTTGAATCTCCATGGCCTTCGTAGATTTAAAATGCGTAGTTGCTTTAGGCGCACTATTTAATAGTTTACCTTCCTAAACTCGGGTGCGCATTTATGTGACCCAAATCCAAATCTCAACAACGTTAGATAAAATGTGTTGCGGACTGCGGGTGCATTTATATGACGTGGTTCAAGACATATTTTAAATGATGTTGCAATCTTCCTTAAAAATGAATAAAAGCGGTTATGAAGTTAAAATTGAACCATAGGCTAAAACATTTATTTAAATCAGATAACAGGCCAATTGTAACAGTTGAGACCGTGCTAGAACCACGGAACCCGAGAATGCCTAACACCTTCTCCCGGGTTAACAGAATTCCTTACCCGGATTTCTGTGTTCGCGGACTGTAAAAAAGAGTCAATCTTTCATCGATTCAGGATTTGAACCGGTGACTTGGGACACCATAAATTATCCCAAGTGACGACTATAAATTTTAAATAAAATAATCCCGTTTCGATTGTCACTTAAAGTTAGAAAAAACTCCCTTATATACCCCTCCCGGGGTGTAGTAAAAAGGAGGTGTGACACCATACAATCACATCCTCATTTCGGGGAATAAGTTTGTGACTCTAACGTGATTACCAGAAGGGAGAATTAAGCTCCAGAATAATAGAAATCAGTATGGGCATGTGAAAAAGATAAACTAAGCATGACTTAGGGACTGAGTGATTTGATAACGGTCGGCATCATGAGAATTTCAGATCGTGTTCCGACGATAATAGAATGGACAATAAAAGAATATTTATGGGAAATTCAAAGGATGGTCATTCAGGAAGTCGTTTCCCTAAAGCAAGAAAGGGGAGTAAAGTTAAGCTTAAGGGAATGTATGTGCCAGTTACAGTAATTGTCACCATTGTGAGTAAGGAATTTTTTTATCCTTGGTACATAAGGATTACGGCAAGGCGAGTAATGGCCATCTATGATGTAAAAGGACGCCGAAGATGAAAAAGTGAAACATCTATAGGCAGGTCGTCGTAGCTCCAACTCTTAGTACTCCCATAAAGGGGAAAATATGGAATAATAAAGGAAGAATGCAATAAAAATGAGAAAGGGATGAGATTGCACTTATCCAAATGCTACAGATATGCTACGATTCCAGAACATTATGCAAACGCGACGTCAAGGAGAAGAAGTAAGAGTTCCTGCCTGAGATGTTATTAATAATTAAGGAGCTAGTGCGAGACGTAAGTTAAGATCAAGGAAATAACCCAAGAAAGATTTCGCGGAATATTGATATGAGAATGGGCCAACAAGTACTTAGCAGTTGATTCAGGAAGAGCTTAGTTATGGCTAGTCAAGAGGATACAGACAAGACAGCAGGTCGTGCAAGATAAATATAGTAAAATCCAATATAGTGAATTTAGCCCCGCAGTTATGACATTGTAATACTTGAGAAATATTCCAATAGGAGTTGGGATAGTTAAAGGTTCCGTATGAGTGTTATGGAAATAAAAGATAGTTCCACTGGGAAGACAGTCAAAACATCAGTTTAGAAGTAGTTGTACGAGCAGATGAGTGTGGAGGTAAGTAACTAAGGATAATTACAAGTGAGCACAAACATCTAAAGTTCTATCGGGAATACAATATAATAAGCTCGCATCTTTACAAGAGTCAGAGGATCCTCCCTAAGTACTACGGTGAAGGACCATCTGAGGAAATGATGAAGAAGGCTTCAACCTAAGCACAGTGACCTAAAGAGGAAATGGTCTTGTAACAACAATTTCACAACAACATTGTACGTCCTCCATAAGAAAGAGGAATCTACCGTGGCTAGTGAACGGGAAGTAATAATCAAAAGAAATATTCAAAGATCATATGAGTTGTACGAAAATTCCGGCATGCGTGAGAGCTAAGATAAGCTAAGTATGCACGCAACAAGGGGGAAGAAAGATCAGGAAAGGTAATAGCTTACGTTAAAAGAAAGCTGAGAAGGAACGCAAGGAATTATTTGATCAATGATCCCGAGTTGGTGACGTTATGAACACACTTAAGAGTTTGGATTTTTATACATGCAGCATATATGTTGACAATCATACAGCCGTAAAAGATTATGGTATAAGATAAAAGAAATACTTGAGCCCAGGTCATAGACAAAGGAATGAATTGTTAGAAGATTGTATCATGGATGTTCCATAGCGTCCATTGAGAGCTAAAGTAATAACTAATACCATGAGCCGCAGATTGGAAGATAACTTAAGCGAGTATAAAGGCCGATCAGAAGAAGAAGGAAACTAAAGAGTTACATCAACAAAGTAAATCAGGAATCTGATTATTGAACCCAGAAGTTATAGGAATCATGACTGAGAACATAGCAGAATCACTCTTAACATTAGAGGTGCAAGAGAGATAGCACAACAACTATGCTCTATAATGACTCTAAGATAAAGCCAATTAGAAGGGTACCAGTCTCATAAGAAGTCAGTATGAAACTCCCACGGGATTGTGCATGTACCCGAGGTGCATGTATTATAATAGAGCTTCAAGTTATGGACGTGAATTATACCTAGGTGGAAGGGAGGTCATGAGAGAGATAGAAGATACGATGCGACATTTCAAGGTAAGTAAGTTAAAGGTGAACAACGTACGAGATACTCAAAGGCAGAAGATCGTGAATAGTCTATGCTTCTGATAGAAGGCTATAAGCAAGGGGATTCAATATCCAAGAATGATAGCGGCATCGTTAGTGGCATATCTTCTAGTCAACGATTTCTAGGTATCGAGAGGTCTAGTTAAGAAAGTAAAGAAAAGTTAGAGACGATGTGATGTTTCGCTTGATATTCTAAAATAATACAAGGAAATTCAAGCAAGTTGAAGGAAGATTACGAGTAGTATAAATAGAGATGTATAGGTTGCAAGCTAAAGTATAATAGAGCGACAAAGTTTTATGACAGGATGTAAGAACGAGAAAAGGCGAGTGAGAAAGATGACGAGAATGGATTAGTCCTCAATATTAGGCCCATGAAAACAAGGGAGCTAATGGATCCTCTATGTTATAGTAAGCTCAGTATAGCCTGAATAGACTCAAAGGAGTTACTCTCCATAAGTAGCATTTAGAAGAGATGGAATACTTCCCTAATAGTAGAATAAGGGTGTAATTGTGATAGATAAATGATGACGTTTGGGCCTTCGATTGAGTAATAATTTGAAAAAAAAGAAAAGGGATTCATGAATTGTACGGGATTAAAATACTCACGTAAGAGAATCACCTTCGGATGCTATAGAATATGTATATTAAAGTACAGTATCGCCGCTAAGTGGATCAGGAAAATTACTTCGAATATTCCTTGATTTAACGTAAGCCCTAGGGGAAAAGTATTACGTAAGAAGTTCCAAGTTATCAGTGGTATATTGTAGATCAATATTGAGGTGAATCAACAATGGATGGACAAAAGTCACAAAGTATGAGATGAGATTAGGCCGTCATTCTAAAGATGAGCAGTAATGAGAAAGCATTAAAGGACTTAAATTTATACATATGGAATAACAAACGGGAGTAAACAGGGATTTGGTAGCAGACCTCAGCAACGATAAATTAAATTAAGAGTTATGGTAGTAAATTCATACGGATGGCTAAACGGACCTATGCAATGAGATAAATATTCATGAATTCAACAATGTACCAAGCAAAGAACTTCAGTATACTCATAGGTGCCCAAAGAGACATCTTATCAAGCTCTACATATGAAGCCTAGAGATTGGGAACTCTTATAAGGTTAAAATTATATAGGCTGCAAGATAAAAGGTAGCAACAGTTACAAGATTGGAAGGATTCCGACTACAAGTTGTGGTGTGAGAAGGAGGCCTAATGGGGGATGCCCTGGACTTTGGACTCATTTACAGAATAGTCGTCTAGATAGAAAGGGAAGTTCTAAAGTATCCGGAAGATATAAGTTATGAAAATGATAAGTGCATCGGTCAACATTCGAGGACGAAAGTTCCAAAGGGGGGGGGGGAATAATGTTACGCCCCTCGGTATTACGACGATGTTATGCTCTGCAGTAATATATTACGATGATGTTTCGCTCTGTAGTAATATATTACGATGATGTTACGTCCTGCAGTAATATATTACAATGATGTTATGCCTTGCAGTATTACATTATGGTGACGTCACGCTTCGCAGTAATAAGTTACGATGGTGTTGCACCATGTAGTATTATACGTTGAATTTGTTGTAAGGTAATTGGCATCAGTCCAAGGAAAAATTTATTTGGGGATTATAAGGATTATAAGTGCTGAGTAAATTCGTGAAGGTAAGAGGGTAAGTAATATCGAAGAAAACGAAATTTGTCGAAGTTTGGCATTTTGAGATAAAATACGGCCCGAGATAAAATACCTGGTATTTATGGACTAATACCATACAAGGTACCCCATAGGCATGATAGTAAGGTGTATAAAGTGTGTTAAAAGAGAGTAGTATATTAAGCAATTCAAGATAATTTTTAAATTATGCGGGTAACAAAATATTACCCAGTTAACTAATAAGTGGGTACAGATTACTAATCTTCACCCCACTCTCCACATGGCTCAAGGCCACCAATTTAGGAGGTGACTCATAACAAATGGTGGTTAGGTGTGTACACCTAAAGAATGAATAAATTTTAGTCTTATCAAGATAAGACTTGATAACTATTTCATTATAAAAATCGAAACTAGAAATCTGATTCCATTCCATTCAAACCATAAATGTGATATAGCAATCTAGTATTCAATTCCATTCAAAGGCTTGAAACAGAAGCAAAAACCCAAAAAGAACGTTGGAACAAGATTACATCTCATTCTGTCTTTGGTCTTAAGGCCAAAAACGTGAGAAGCAGAAGACAATTTCGTTCCAATTTCAAATCCAAGTATAAATTTCGTTCATATTTCACAGAAGCAGAAGCTTCATTCCATTCAAATAATAATAGGAACAGGTATGTTAAGGCTATCCCTTCTATTCTTTTGGCATGATCCATACGATACGAGCGAAACGTAAAAATGCACAAATTCCATGAATAACTCTATTCATAGAAGTATTAGAAATATATATGTTCTTGAATTTCCATGTGTTATAATATTTTATCATCTGTTCATGGGTCTCAGAAAAATACGAAAGTTGAAAAGAGGTTACTTTATGATATTACTCAAAGGCAAAATGGTCTTATGACAATTGCGAAAGATTTTATTAACGTACTTTTCATGCATTGCATTCATGTACATTGACCTGTGATCAGATGGCGTTATATAAGCGTTTATATGTATGTATATATATATGTATATGGGACATGTGAAAGGTTATGGCATTATATACGCACCACCACCTGATCAGCTGGTATACATTGATGATTTTGCCCACAGTGGCCAAGATAATATGATGGGATGCCCTCAGAGGTTGATGATGTTATGAAACATGTACCTATGCACGACATGACATTCATACGCATATGCATGATACTATAATTATTTCGTGATTTAAAAGTTATTCAGACTTACAGGTTGAGTCATGTACCCTATATTTCTTCCATGTCTCTTATGTATTTATTTATGCGCCTTACATACTCGGTACATTATTCGTACTAACGTCCCTTTTGCCTGGGGATGCTACGGTTCATGCCCGCAGATCCCGATAGACAGGTCGAGAGCCCTCCAAGTAGGCTATCAGCTCAGCAGAAGATGTTGGTGCGCTCCATTTGCTTCGGAGTTGCTCGTTTGGTTAGTATGATTTAGACGTGTATTATTTGGTATGACGGGAATCTATCCCGACCTTTATGACATTTATGCACTCTTAGAGGCTTGTAGACATATGTCATGTACGTGAAAGATTGTACGACCTTGTTGTCCTATGTTTTGAGTTTATCAATGATCATGTTAGCCTATTAGGCCCGTATGTCATGTGTATATGATGATGTTATAAGAAAGATACGTTACGTTGGTACTCGGTTGAGTAAGGTACCGGGTGCCCATCGCGGCCCATCGGTTTGGGTTGTGATAGAATGCTTACAAGTCAACTCCCGGTTGACTTTCTAACTTAAGCTCACTCAAAAGAGACTAAGTGTCTCATTCCTTTCCAAACCTCTCCGAACCCGAACCAACCAACCCGATGACATATAATACAGCTGAACAAGACAATAAGAAGCAGAAATAGGGGAAATAGAGTGGTAACTCATGAAACAACCGGCCGAGTCGTTATAGAGCCACACCTGTGCTCCACTCTTCGCAGATGTGCTCCCTCTTCTGCGGTGCTTGAGCCGCATCTGTGACCTATTGCACATAGGCCTTATTCCGCACCTGCGAGTTCCAACCTGCTTCTGCGGCACTGCACCTGCGATCCTAGCTCCACAGGTGCGAAACCAACAGGTTCAGCAAAGTTCAGAAATTCCTAAGTCCAATTCAACTTCCGTCAAGCATCCGAAACTCACCCGAGGCCCCCGGGACCTCAACCAAACATACCAACCAATCCTAAAAGATCATACAGACTCAGTCCAACTTGCAAATCACATCAAATAATGCAAAAACCACGAATCACCCTCCAATCCAAGCCTAATAAACTTGAAATCTCAAGAATTCTACAACCGATGCCGAAATCAACCAAACCATGTCCGATTGACCCTAAATTTTGCACACAAGTCACATTCAACACTATGAAACTTTTCTAACTTTCGGAATCGGATTTCGACCCCGATATCAATATTTCACTATCGATCTAGAAACTTTAAAAATTTACTTTCGGCATTTCAAGCCTAAATAAGCTACGGACCTCCAAAACACAATTGGAACATGCTCCTAAGCTCAAAATCCCCCAACGGATCTAATGGAATCAACGAAATTCCATTCCGAAGCCATCTTCACACTGTTCTGACTATGGTCCAAATTCTAAAGCTTAAGCTCTCATTTAGGGACTAAGTGTCCCAAAACACTCTGAAACTCAAACAAAACTTACCAACAACTCACAATAGCAGAAACAACCATGGGAAAAGTAGTTAATAGAGGATCGGGGCGTTAATTCTCAAAATGACCGGCCAGGTCGTTACATCCTCCCTCTCTTAAAACATTCATTCGTCCTAGATTGAGCATATAGACATACCTGAAGTGGTGAAAAGATGAGGGTAACGGCTGCGCATATCCTGCTCGGTCTCCCATATCACCTCCTCGAGCTGCTAACCCCACCACTGAACCTTCACCGATACAATATTCTTTGACCTCAACTTTCGAATCTGCCTATCCAATATAGCCATTGGATCCTCAATATAAGATAGATCCTTGTCCAACTGGACTGAACTGAAATCCAACACGTGCGACGGATCACCGTGATACCTCCGGAGCATCGAAACATGAAATACCGGATGAACTCCTGCCATGCTGGGAGGTAAGGCAAGCTCATAACCGACCTCCCCAACACGTCTGAATACCTCAAAAGGACCAATAAACCTCGGAATCAATTTCCCCTTCTTCCCAAATCTCATAATGCCCTTCATAGGTGAAACTCGAAGCAAGACCCGCTCTCCAACCATAAATGAAACATCGCGAACCTTCTGGTTTGCATAACTCTTCTGTCTGGACTAAGCTGTGCGGAATCTATCCTAAATCACCTTAACCTTCTCCAAGGAGTCCTGAACCAAGTCTGTGCCCAAAAATCTAGCCTCGCCCGGCTCAAACTAACCCACCGGGGATCTATACCGCCTACCATACAAAGCCTCATATGGTGCCATCTGAATACTGGACTGCTAACTGTTATTGTAGGCAAACTCTTCTAGTGGAAAGAACATATCCCAAGAACCTCCAAACTCCATCACACACACACAGAGCATATCCTCAAGAATTTGAATAGTGTGCTCGGACTATCTATCCGTCTAGGGTGAAATGTTGTGCTCAACTCCACCCGAGTACCCAACTCATGTTGTACGACCCTCTAGAACCGTGATATGAACTGAGTACCTCTATCTGAAATGATGGAACTGGAATACCATGCAGACGAAAAATCTCCCGGATATAAATCTCTGCCAATCGCTCCGAAGAATAGGTAGTACACATAGGAATGAAGTGCACAGACTTGGTCAGCCGATCCACAATCACCCAAATGGCATCGAACTTCCTCAAAGTCCATAGGAGTCTCACTACGAAGGCCATGGAGATCCGCTGCCACTTCCGCTCTGGAATCTCTATCTGCTGAAGCAAGCTACCTAGTCTTTGGTGCTCATACTTTACCTGCTGAGCTACAAACCCAACTATATCTTTCTTCATCCGCCTCCACCAATAGTGTTGTCTCAAATACTGGTACATATTCGTGTAACCCAGATGGATGGAATACCGCAAACTGTGGGCCTCCTCTAGAATAAACTCCCAAAGCCTATCAATATTGGTTACACATACCCGACCCTACATTATCAATACCCCTTCATCACCAATGGCCACATCTCTGGCATCACCATGCGGAAACTTGTCCTTGAGGACGAGCAAATGAGGCTCATCATACTGACGCTCCCTAATATGATCAAACAAGGAAGACCGAGAAATTACACAAGCTAGAACCCGACTGGGCTCCGAAATATCCAATCTCACAAACTGGCTAGCTAAGGCCTTAACATCTATTGCCATGGGACTCTCCACTACTGGTAGATAAGCCAAACTCCCCAAACTCTTTGCCTGGTGAGTCAAAGCATCGGCTACCATATTGGCCTTGCCCGGGTGATACAAGATAGTGATGTCATAGTCTTTCAACAGCTTTAACCACCTCCTCTGGCACAAATTAAGGTCCTTCTGCTTGAACAGATGCTAGAAACTCCGATGATCAGTATAAATCTCACAAGGAACATCGTAAAAATAATGACGCTAGATCTTCAAGGTGTGAACAATAGAAACTAACTCGAGATCATGGACATGATAATTCTTCTCATGCACCCTTACCTATTTGGACGCGTAGGCAATCACCCTACCATCCTGCATCAATACCGCTCCAAGGACAATCCTCGAGGCATCACAATAGACTGTATAAGACCGCGAACCTAATAGGCAATATCAATACTAGGGTTGTAGTCAAAGCTATCTTGAGCTTCTGGAAGCTCTCCTCACACTCTTATGTCCACTTAAACAGAGCATCCTTCTGGGTCAGCCTGGCCATAAGTGCTGCAATAGATGAAAATCCATCAATAAATCAACGGTAATAACCCGCCAAGCCAAGAAAACTACGGATCTCTGTAGCTGAGGATGGTCTGGGCGACTATGCACTGCTTCCACTTTCTTCGGATCCACCTTGATCCCTTCACTCGATACCACATGACCCAAGAATGCCACAGAATCCAACTAGAACTCACATTTTGAGAACTTTGCATATAATTTCTTTTCTCTCAAAGTATGAAGCACTGTCCTTAGGTGCTGCTCATCATCTTCCCGACTCCGGGAGTATACCAGAATATCATCAATAAAGAATGTTAGAAACCAAAGAAGTTATATATTTCATATCTAGAAGAGAAGATCACAAGGCCTATTTATAATACTAATTCACCTAATCTATTAGTTGCCATACACCTAATTACACCTACTATACAACTTATCTACATATGCTAGCTATGATGTAGTACATGTGTATACATGTGCTACATAACTTGTATTACACCTACTATACAACTCATATACATGTGTTAGCTATGATGTAGTACATGTGTATACATGTGTTAGACAACTTGTATGTAAACACTCCCCCTCAAGTTGGAGCATATATATTGATCATGCCCAACTTGTTACAGATATATTCAACTTGAGCTCCATTCAAAGCTTTTGTGAAAATGTCTCCCAATTGATCTCCAGTTCTAACATGACCTGTAGAGATGAGCTTTTGTTGAATCTTTTCACGAACAAAGTGACAATATATTTCAATGTGCTTAGTCCTTTCATGAAATACAGGATTAGAGGAGATATGAAGAGCAGCTTGATTATCACACCACAACTTTGCTGGCAATGTAGTTTGGAAGCTAACTTCACTTAATAGTTGATGTACCCATACAACCTAACACACAGATTGTGCCATAGCTCTGTATTCTGCTTCCGCACTAGATCGAGATACGACATTTTGTTTCTTACTCTTCCACAAAATCAAGTTTCCACCAACAAAAACGCAATATCCTGTCGTGGATCTCCTATCGGCTTTTGACCCTGCCCAATCTGCATCTGTGAAACACTCAATGTTAGTGTGTTCATTATTCTTATATACTAGACCCCGTCCTGGAGATCCCTTTAGATAACAAAGAATCTGCTCCAGAGCCGCCCAATGCCTGACTGTTGGGGAAGACATAAACTGACTCACAATGCTGACAGAGTATGCGATATCGGGACGAGTTACTGTAAGATAGTTCAGTTTCCCAACCAATCTCCTATATTTCTCTGGATCTTCGAATAACTCACCGTCTTCTTTCACGAGTTGTGTGTTAGGAACCATTGGCATGCTGCATGGTTTAGATCCCAACTTTCCAGTTTCAGCTAACAAGTCAAGAGTATATTTCCTTTGGGACAAGAAGATGCCTTTCTTGCTCCGTGTAACTTCAACTCCCAAAAAATACTTTAGTTGCCCTAAATCTTTCGTCTGAAATTGAGTGTGAAGGAAAGACTTTAGAGTTGAAATTCCTGTAATATCACTTCCAGTAATAACGATGTCATCAACATATACTACCAATAAAAGAATACCATCATCAGACTTTTTATAAAACACCGTATGATCGCAATTGCTTTTCTTCATCCCATATTCTAGAACAGCCTCACTAAATCTGCCAAACCAAGCACGGGGACTCTGTTTCAGCCCATAAAGAGATTTTCGAAGATGACATACCTTTCCACACTCCCCCTGAGCAACAAACCCAGGTGGTTGCTCCATATATACTTCTTCCTGAAGATCTCCATGTAGAAAAGCATTCTTTATATCAAGCTGGTGCAGAGGCCAATCATAAGTAGCTGCCATGGAAATGAATAATCGAACAGAAGCTAACTTGGCGACCGGGGAAAAAGTATCCAAATAGTCGACTCCATAGGTCTGTGCATACCCTTTTGCAATAAGGCGTGCCTTAAGGCGAGCTACTGTCCCATCGGAGTTAAACTTAACAGCAAATACCCACTTGCACCCAATAGCATTTTTGTTAGTGGGCAGATCGGCCAACTCCCAAGTACCATTCTCATCTAAAGCCATCATCTCTTCTATCATTGCATCATGCCAACCTGGGTGGGACAATGCTTCATGAACAGTTTTAGGTATCCTAGCAGAATCTAATGATGCAATAAACGAGCTAGAAGAAGTAGACAAATGGTCATAAGACACAAAAGAAGAAATAGGATAAGTACATTGTCCTGTACCTTTGCGAATGGCAATAGGAAGATCCAAACTAGGATCTGAAACACAGGAGGTTGGATCTACCGACAAAGAAGAAGTAGGTAAAGGATCCAGTTCTGAGGTTTGTTGTCACTTGGTATACACACGAAGAACAAGTGGCTGGTCGGATGGTCGATCGAGGGAAACGGGTGACTGAGGAAGAGGTGTTGGAGAACTAACTGGATGTGTGACAATGTAGACCAAAGTATCATCTTCTTCCTCAGGACTGTTATAAACATATGAAGAAAAGAACGGATAATTTTCATGGAATGTGACATCGGCGGACACTAAGTAACTTTTGAGATCTGGAGAAAAACATTGATAACTTTTCTGAAGACGTGAGTACCCTAAGAACACACACTTAAGGGCCTTTGGATCTAATTTAGTTACCTATGGACGAACATCACGAACAAAACAAGTACAACCAAATATTTTGGGCTCAATAGGAAATAATGGCTTAGAGGAAAAAAGAATGTTGTAAGGAATATTACCATGAAATACAGAAGATGGCATACGATTTATTAAAAAACAAGTTGTAGAGACGGCATCAGCCCAAAAACATTTTGGCACTTTCATTTGAAAGAGGAGTGCTCGGCCTACTTCAAGAAGATGTCTATTTTTTCGTTCCGCAACCCCATTTTGAGAAGGGGTGTCAACACAAGAAGATTGATGTAGAATACCATTTGTAGCCATATAATCTTTAAACAAATCCGAAAAATATTCTTTTGCATTGTCACTCCTTAAATTACGAACGGAAACATTAAAATGAGTTTTTATTTCAGCACAAAAAGCACAAAAAATTGAAAACAACTCCGAACGATTTTTCATTAAATATAACCAAGTAACACGAGAATGATCATCCACAAAGGTAACAAAATATCTAAAACCAGTTTTAGAGATAATAGGACATGGACCCCAAACATCGGTGTGAACTAACTCAAAAGGTAAGTCGACCCGTTTATTGACTCTAGAAACTTTAGGAAGGCGATGGTGTTTAGCAAACTGACATGACTCACAATCTAAAGAGGAAATACTCTGAAACTAAGGATATAACTTCTTCAAACTAGATAAGGATGGATGACCCAATCGACAGTGTACATCAAAGGGAGACAACACAGTTGAACAAGAAATGGATTTCGGCACCTGTGATTTAAGAACATAGAGACCCCCAGACTCAGAACCTTTACCAATAATCTGTTTCGTCGTAAGATCCTGAAAAAGACAATAATTGGGAAAAAATGAGACACAACAATTTAGAGTACGAGTAAGTTTACTGACAAATATTAGATTGAAAGAAAAATCAGGCAAATTTAAGATGGAACTAAGGGATAGAGAAGATGTTGGGTTAACAGTGCCGGACCCTAAAACATATGAGGTATACCCATCGGCTAAAGTAACTGTGGAACATTGGGTATGTGACTGAAAAGTGGAAAAGAGTTTAGAGTTACCTGCCATATGATCTGTGGCACCAGAATCAATGACCCATTTGGATGACGAAGAGAGGAGACACTTAGTGGTTTTACCTGACTCGGGGATAGTATTGATAGGAGGAGATGATGACTAAGATGGTGAAATAGTCTCGGAAGTGGCGATGTTGGCATACTGAGATCTTTTGTTCTTATTCTGAAGCTTCACACAATAACGTATGGTATGACCGAGCTCATGACAATAAAAACATTCAACTTCCCCTTGCTTTAGGTCTCGACTATCGCTACTCTGATTGCGATTACTATGACTCCTATTCTTTTAGACACGGCTAAGCAGAGCACCACTATCGATCGTGGCTGTCGGAACTGGATGAGACTTTTCAGTACACAATACTCTTGTAAAGGCCTCTTTCAAGGAAGAGATAGCAGTCCCAAATAAAATCTGCGATTTGGCCCCTTCAAATTCGGGAGAAAGACTAGAAAGGAAACTCATGACCGCCAGTTGTTCACGCTAAGCCTGTTGTACCTTCATATCTGGACTAAACAGCAATATAACATTAAGCTCATCATACACCTTCTTAAACTCTGAGGAGTAAGTGGTGAGAGAGCGATCTTTATGGATGGATGGTAAAATGCCTGGCACATATCATACATGCGAGACAAGTTTCCTTTGCCAGAGTACAAAAAATCTAAATAATCCATTAGATCCTTCACATAATCACAATGAGAAACTAGATCATTTACCTCACTGTGCATCGAATTCTTGATTTGGAGAAACAATTTTGCATCCTCCTTTAACCAGACTGATTTAGTCTCATCCTTGGGTGGATCATCAACCAAGTGGTTCTCTTTGTCGATATCTCTCACATAAGCTAGATATGCGTCACACCCCTTCTCAACCATTCGCTGAGCCTTAAGAAATGAAATAAATCTATTGGTAGTGTGATCTAAAGTACCCCTCCACTCTACTCGCAGTACATCTGGCATAGCTAGCATCACGATTTTGGCATGACAATCAAAAATAGCATAATGGGGTGACAACCAGTCCATGCCCAAGATAACATCAAAATCTACCATGCTGAGCAATAATAAATTGGCTCTGGTCTCAAAACTACTAAGAGAAATCAAACACGACCGATAAATGCAGTCCACAACAAAAGAATCTCCCATAGGAGTAAAAACATAAATAAGGGAACTCAAAGAATCCCGAGATACGCCCAAATACGGGGCAAAATAAGAGGATACATAAAAACAAGTGGAGCATGGATTGAATAAAACTGATGCATCTCTATGACAAACCAGGACAATACCTGTGATGACAAAATCGGAGGCAACATCCTCAATACGGGTAGGAAGGGCATAATATCTTCCCTGGCCTCCCCCTCTAGGGCAACCTCTACCTCCCTAACCTCCACCTCTAGTTGACTGGACAGGTGGGGTAGCAACTGGTGCTGTGATCATAGCCTGGGAATTCTGCGGAGCACACTATGGCTGAGGAGTCTGTGGAGGTGCACCCCTCCTAAGGCTGGGGCAATCTCTCACCATATGGCGTGTGTCGTCACACTCAAAACAAGCTCTAGAAGGATATGGCAGCTTGACTGGCTCGGGCCAGGTCTGCTGGACTGACCACTGAAAGCACCCCGTGCAGGAGGCGCACTAGATACTGGAGGTGCATAATAAGGCTCCTGAGGTCTAGGAGGAGCTGGAATACTAATCGCTGCCTACTCCACACTACTAAAAAGTAGGAAGAGAGGGTCGCAATAGCTTTTACCCGATATGAGGGTCGGGATCGATTTCCATAGTAAGCTAGGAATGGAGTCGAGTATCTATCTAGACTAGAGTCATGTAATTGCTCCAAATGTCACTTCTAAACATCTTTTGATTTTTCTTTAACAAACTAATATTATCAACTACTAATTAGAACTAAATTATGCTAATGAGAAAATTTCTAGAGTTGTGTCTAATGGGTAGAAAGGCACTAGGGTAGTGACTTTCACCTAGGTGGCTAATTGACGAGTAAATGCTTTTAAGGTTCGACTGACATGATTGGGGAAATATGCTATAACCTTTGCACAATTTTACCCACTCTCACACCTCTCGGTAGAGAGAGTGATTTTGCCCAATTGACTCTCTCGAGACCAAATGGGTAGGCAAATTAGCTCAAGCAACTAGGGTTCAAGTTGGGTAATTACTCTCTCGAGGTTTAACCCTTTAATTGGGACTATCAATTCTCTAGAAGAGCCAAGTAAACTTAGCACAAACCAATGTTTGAAACCACCAATTTATAGATTAAACAATATAATTGACCCAAATAGCAAACATACATAGTCAATCTAACCCTAGATGGCAACACCCATCAATTACCCACAGTAGGGTTGAGCCACAACCCTAGCTAATGGGTTTAACTACTCATGCTTGAAGAAGAAAATAGAGAAATAGATGAAGAACAAGGCATAATAATTAATTGCTAAAGTAAATACAAAGATTCAATGATAAAAACTAAGTAAAAATGCCCAAAATGGCTACAGATGGTCTTCTCACGAGCGCAGCTAATGTCTGATAATATCTGATACCCTAAAAATGGAAAAATGTTCTATTTATACTAAACTGGAAAAACCGAACAAAAATGCCCCTGCAGGGTCAGTGCGGACCGCACAAAATGGACCGCGGCTGCACTAGGCTCTTGGACTTGAAGTCTTGGCTCTCTAAACTCAGGCTCCGCGAACCGCGCAGAATGGACTGCGGCAGCAGAGGCAACTAGCAGGGTCCGCACAAACATGACCGTAGACTACATGGGTTTGAAGTTGGCACTGGACATCTCTCTGATCTTCTCCTCTGCGGACCGCACAAAATGGTAGTGCGGCCGCTGAGCCTTCAGTGTGGACCACGCAAGTTCGAATGCGGTCGCACTGCCTTGAAGCTTGATTTGCCAGTTCTCTGAATCCCCTAGTGCGGACCGCACAAAGTGTAGTGCGACCGCACTAGGCCTGTTTGTCCTTAGTTTGCCTTGTCTTTGGTACTTGAGCAGGTTTCACTCCTTTTGAGCCGATCTTTGACATTTTGTCACTTTGTCGATCAAACCTACAATCAATCACAACTCATGAGCCTTTTGGGACTATTTTGTAAGAATTTATAATCAAAAAGTAAGAAAAAAAGGAGCATGAAACACGTCAAAATCCCTTGTTATCAACTCCCCCAAATTTAAGCTTTTGCTTTTCCTCAAGCAAATAAAATAAGACTCACCCTTAAGGGAAAATCCAAGTATTTTCAGCTATCCTAAAGTAGCCTCAGCTAGCATCAATTGGGACTAACAATTGCCCTCAATACAAATGGATCATTAACAACATTTAATCTTTGAAAAACCATGGATAAAGTGTGACACAAGAGCATCAAGAGTTGACCCATTACATCAAAGAACTCTCTCAATTACTTCGGTCACTGTGGAACCCAAACTCACATATCCTCAACTCTCCCTAAGCAAACCTACCTTTTAGAGTATTAGCACACAAACCGAGGTCAATGAGAATTCACTCATCTCTCTCAAGGAAAGGTCACAAGTCCGGCTCTAAGTACCATATGCTTGCCCCTCATGTAAGTATCCACTAATGCAAGATTCATTCAACCCAAGATCATATAAGGCTTTTGTGGAGTCATTGTGAAGGCTTTTGGTTTAGGGTAGGACATGTTTAGATCTAAGTGGGTTCCATCTTCCCTTAAGCACTTCTTTTGATTCATTTGGCACAATTCTCTTGACTCTTTGAGTCATTTTACTTCTTTCTAAGGGGTTAGAGAGACACACTGTCACTCTTTCTCATGAAATTCAAAACGTTTCTCCTTTTTCAACTTTTCACGCCTTTTTTTCTTTTGCTTTTCTTGAATCCCTTTTTATTATTTTTCACATTGGGCTTTCTTTTTGTCTTTTTCTTTTCTTTCTTTTTCATTGCCTTTCCTTTTCTTCGCTTTTGTACCTTTTACCACTTTGTTCCCTTCCTCGTCTCTCCCCCCAAACTTATACTTTTGCCGTGTGCTCAAGGAAAGAAAAAGGTTTAAGGCTCAAAAAGGTTTAATAGGGATCATATCATTGGTAGGATATGGAATTATTTAATTATCATTTGGATCAAGGAGAGCCTATAATCACTTCTCAAGTCAAATTTCACCTAAGATTTCGTCTCAACAAACATTCAGGGCAAGTTCTAGACCAATGGCTTGGGACTTAGACTCGCAATTCAATTTCTCACCACACGAGCTAAAGGATTGCTAAAGACATATAGTCGGGGGCCCACACCAACCTTAGATATGATTTGAGCACACAATGGCCCCGAAAGACCACTTGATGATTATTGGTCAATACAAGAGTCTCAAGGTCACGACTTTCACCATCCTAAACACAACATTTTTGCCTTTGACCATGGGATCAAAGGAAAATGTGCTAGGCCCAAGTGAAGTTTTGCTTGAGGTACCCTTAACTATAAACTACCAAAAACAAAAACAAAAACGGACTCAAATCCTTAAGAAGGTTGTCACGCCATCCATCATCGGGAAGAATCACCCGGTTCACATAATACTCCACCTTTGGAAAGAACCGTGGCATTAAGAAAACCAAAGGTTTATTGAAAGTGCCAAAACCGAAACAAAACGAAAAATTTTGCGAAAATAGAAAGAATATATACAATAGGGGATTTGAATATACAATGGGGAATGAATATATACAATGATGTAACTTTATATATAGACCAAATAAAAAATAAAAAGTGCGATAAAAAGAACTAAGTGTAAGATTATATACAGACCAAATGAAAATCAAGAAAGCATAAACTAAATCAATATATATACAGTCATCCAAAGATAAAGAGCGCACTCCCTCAAATAAAAGCTGGCATTGTCCCCAATGCCAACTAAATCAAATAAGCACCAAAAATAAAATAGAGGAAGGATATGAAGACTCCCTAAGCCGTGTCCATCTGCATCGGATCATGGGCAGTCCCTAGGTCTTTTGTATGCTCGGGAACCTTAGACTGGTTCCTTGTATCCTGCTGCTCAGCTGCTGGGGCCTGGACCTAGACAAGTTGTGTATCAGATACATCCTGTGGCTGACTAGAGGAAGCCTCCGGTGGGCCCGCCAACTGGATGATGGCATCATCTACGCTCGAGATCATCCTCCTCCTCTTCGGAGGTCGCTGTGACTGCTCCTCCTATGGCTCTGCTGCTGGCACTGCTGCTGGAGCTGGGTCCTCAAACAATAAGTCTAAAGGTAGCTGGTCTGCCTTCAGTCTATCCACATCTGCCCTCAACTCTTTCACGGATTTCTTGGAAGCCCGTGTCTTGCGCAGCTTCTTGTGCTCCTTGGCAAGCTCCTTCAAATCCTTGCCATGTGAATCCACTGCCTTTGCCAAATCAGCCTGGGTACTGAGGATCTTCTCCTGGTTTTCAATTATCTTCTTCAAGGCATCCTCTATATAATGTGTGATCTGTGCTGGATGAGGGGCCGACTGAGCTGCAATAGCGGAGGTCAAGGTAGACAACTTGGATGACGCAATATACATCCAGTTATTTAAACTCTGAAGCATCTGGCTCAGCCAGTGGGCAGTGATAGGATGGGCCCGAGTAGATGGAATCTCTGGGCCCGCTGATGTGGAAGGGCCTGGTGGAATATCTATAGTGGAGGGTTCGGGAGGCATCTCAGTAGAGGTGGAGGCAGGCTCAATGGGGCCCTCTACCACAACTGGTTCTTCAGACTGGCCAGTTGGGGCAGAAGCGGATGCCTTATAGCTCTTGTCCTTGGGGTTGTCTGGTCCCCTCAGACTATACCATGGGAATAGGGTTGTAGCCTTTACCTTGATATCAAACTGCCTCTTTTCTACCTTCAAATCTCTGAAGTATATGGTCAGGGTGTTGGGGAAAGGGTAGTTCCTGTCAGTCTCAGTACCCACAATAGAGATGATGCGGGACATCACATTTCCCACATTGATGGGATACCCTGCCATGATGGAAGCAACTAGGACAGCCCGGTGGAGAGGTAGAGTCTGATCATGGGAAGTGCAGTCTAATCGGTTGCATACAAATGTCTCCCAACCCCTTTCCTCAAAGTTAAGAGTCCTCCGTAGTATCTTTACCCTAACAGTCAACCACTCCAGAACGGTACCTGGGATTGCTAGGTACTGAGCTAACCATGGACGGACCTCCTCGCCCATCTCCAGCTTTGCCATATAGAGAGTTGAATCCTCTTCATTGAACCCCAAATACTCATTTAGAGACTTCCCGTCAAACAACACCTTTTTGTTTCGAACCTTGGTCACTTTGGAACCCTTGACAATGTCGATTACATTATAGTAAAACTCCTTGACCAAGTGTTCATTTGCCTCCCCGTAGTCATCTATAAAGTGCTCCCACCCCACCCTTATTCTAAACTGTCTATGCACATCGGGGTTTAGGGGTTGAAGATCTCTATCTACGAAACTCCTCTGCAAAATCAGTTTTTGCACCGGCCACCACTCCCTGAATTTGTGGTATGCTACTTGGCTTACAAACCCGTCTTCCCACATTTCGGGTTTCCTAGTACGGGCAATCCCCCCAACCTGAGGCTCATCCCTCTCAGGTACCTCCTCATCTTCCTCATCACCTCTGCATGCACTCTCCCCGAATAATGAAGTTGTGGGGGAGGTGGAGTACTCGCCACTGTCGGCTGTTGAGCCCTCAGACGACTCAGTAGAGACATGATCTGCTGCTTGGGCAGTGGGTGTGGGTGGAGGAGTATCATCAGTCAATCTCATTCTCCCGGGCCAGTCAGGGACATATTCGGGCATAGAATTAGAGGAAATATCCTAGGAAGGTATGTACTCACTCCCCGACTGGTCACAAGCTCTATCAGTAGCTTTAATTTCTTTCTGCAACTTTTTAATACTTTCTCTCACTTGGGGAGTGCATCGGATCATCTTCTGGCCCTTGCCTCTCCGGGAGGATTCACCTCTCCCGGGTTGTTTTGAGCCTGTTCCTCTTTGAGTAACCATTGTCTTCAAGCACAAGCATCTAATTTTGTTAGTATCAGCAGCGACATTGAGACATTAGTGTAGTAAGAATTGCAGAACGAAATAACACAATTGCAGAAACAGTTGCAGAACATGGCTTGTGCAAACCGCACAAAAAGGAGTACGGCCACACTGAGACCACTGTGGACCGCACAGAAACAACCGCGGTCCGCACAGGGGTGGGACTCAGAATACCCCCCTCTGAATTTGACCACCGCGGACTGCACAAAGTAGTACCGCGACTGCGGTGGCCAGTGCGGACCGCACAAAATGTAGTGTGGCCGCACTGGGCTTAAGGTCACCTTGCATAAGTTCATCACCGTGGTCCGCACAAAGTGGTACTGCGGACTGCACAAACACGACCGTGTTCCGTGAAAGGCGTCCAAATATGGAACTGAGTTAGGGTTCGAGAGTTGCTTTTAAGCCTAAATTTGTCCCTAATTGATGTTTCCATATGTTTACCCAGTCCATTTTGTACTACCTAAGCCTAATTAAATTAACAATTAACTAATCTAACTAATATAGTGAAGAGAATACGATAGATGGAAGAAATACATACTAAAAAAATGAAAAATTACCTGTAATGAACAAAATTAACAAGCAAAGGGGAAGATTAATGTACCAGGTTGTAAGAGGAATGTAAACAAGGCAATGAAAATAAGGAATCACGGTCAAGGCTCAAAATGAACAGTGTTTATTCTCTATAAGTGTAAAATTTGCGAAAAGTGTAAATAGGGGTCCCTAGGGTCTATTTATAGAAAAACTACTGGCACCCATACTCACCTACCAGCGCGGCCGCACAAAATGGACCACGGTCCGTGCTGGGTTTTATTTAGAAGAAGTCTAAGAAGGCAACCTCTGTGGTCCGCACAAAATAGACCACGACCGCAGAGGTCCACCGCGGTCTGCACAAAATGCAATGCGGCGGTGGTGGCAGACTTCAGAGAATCCTCACATTGGTCACACCACTGTGGACAGCACAAAATGTAGTGCGGCCATACTGGCAACTTCAGAGACTTGTTCAATTTTTCCATCATGTTTTACACTGCATCAATACAATCCCTGCACATCTCACAACCAATTAGCACAGAAATCAATCCTACACTACAAAGAAAATCAAAGAAAACAAGAAGAAAAAGACATGGGTTGCCTCCCAAGAAGCACCTGATTTAACGTCGCGGCACGACGCATGTTACCACCACATCACTTGAGATGAAGGAGTGCCACCACGTGGCTGTCATCAAACTTTCCAAGATAATGCTTGACCCGGTGCCCATTAACTCTGAAGGCTTCACCATTTTTGTTTTTCAAATCAAGAGCACCAAAAGGGGTTACAAACACAACTTCAAATGGTCCGCTCTATTTGGATTTGAGCTTTCCCGAAAACAGACGTAACCGAGAGTTGAACAAGAGAACCAAATCACCTACATTGAACTCCTTTCCACGAGCATATTTGTCATGAAGGTACTTCATCTTGTCCTTATACAAGGACGAACTGGAGTAGGCATGGAATCTAAATTCATCGAGTTCATTGAGTTGTTCAACACAAAGATTAGCTGCAACATCCCGTTCAAGATTCAACTTTCTCAACGCCCACATGGCCTTGTGCTCTAACTCAACCGGAAAATGTCATGCTTTCCCAAATACCAACCAATACGGAGACATCCCAATTGGAGTTTTGTAAGTCGTCCGATAAGCTCATAGAGCGCCATCCAACTTTTTCGATCAATCGGTCCTATTTGCATTGACCGTCTTTGACAAGATACTTTTGATTTCTCTGTTGGAGACTTCCACTTGACCACTAACTTGAGGATGATAAGGGATCAAAACCTTATGATTAACACCATACTTGGAAAGAAATGTGTCTAAAGCTTTATTGCAAAAGTGAGACCCCCCATCACTAATAATCGCAAGAGGAGTGCCAAACCTTGTGAACATGCTCTTTTTAAGAAATGCAACAACACCTCGGGCTTCATTATTAGTCAAAGTCACGGCTTCAACCCATTTTGAGACATAGTCAACCACCACGAGAATGTAAGTATTCCCACAAGAGCTAACAAATGGACCCATGAAGTCGATGCCCCAAACATCAAAGATATCCACTTCAAGAATGGTGTTGAGAGGAATCTCATCCCTTTTTGAAATTCCGTCCGCACTTTGGCAATCATCGCACCTCTTCACAAAATTGCCCGCATATTTGAATATGGTGGGCCAATAGAATCCACAACTAAGGACTTTCGAGGCGGTCCTCACCCCACCATGATGGCCACCATATGGTGAAGAATGGCAAGCCTCTAATATACTAAATTGTTCTTCCTCCAGAACACATCTACGAATCACACCATCCGTGCAAATCTTGAACAAGTATGGCTCATCCTAATAAAAATCCAAGCTATCCCGCTTGAGCTTCTTCCTTTGGTTAGAAGAGAGCTCATACGGGATTATTACGGTCACAAGGTAATTGGAAACATCGGCAAACCATGGCATATCATTCATTGACCTCGCAAGAAGTTGTTCGTCGGGAAATGAATCATTTATCTCAAGGCCATCACAAGGCCTCCCCTCCTCCAAACGGGACAAGTGATCCGCCACTTGATTCTCACTACCTTTCCGGTCCACAATTTCTAGATCAAACTCTTGGAGTAGTAACACCCATCTCATAAATCTTGCCTTGGAGTCTTTCTTTGTCATCAAATACCTAAGGGCGGCATGATCGGTGTGCAAATAACTTTGGCCCCCCATAAGATACGGCCAAAACTTTTCCATTGCAAAGACTATAGCCAACAACTCTTTCTCGGTGACTGTATAGTTCCTTTGAGCCTCATTCATGGTCTTGCTTGCATAATACACCAGATGAAACATCTTGTTAACCCTTTGACCCAAAACAGCCCCAACTACAACGTCATTTGCATCATACATGAGCTCGAAAGGCAAGATCCAATTTGGTGCGGTAATGATAGGGGTAGTGGTCAACTTAAGCTTGAGAAGCTCGAATGCTTGCATACATCCCTCATCGAACACAAACTTTGCATCCTTTTCTAGCAACTTGCACAAGGGGTGTACCACTTTTGAAAAATCTTTTATAAACCTCCGGTAAAAACCCGTGTGCCCAAGAAAACTCCTCACCCCTTTGACAGAAATAGTGGGAGGAAGCCTTGAAATCACCTCTATCTTGGCTTTGTCAACTTCAATTCCATGCTTTGAGATTTTGTGACCCAACACTATACCCTCTTCAACCATGAAATGGCAATTTTTCCAATTGAGTACGAGGTTTGTGTCTTCACACCGGGCCAACACTCTATCCAAATTACCCAAACACTCTTCAAAGGAATCACCAACAATGCTAAAATCATCCATGAAGACCTCCAATATATCTTCCACCATGTCGGTGAAAATAGCCATCATGCATATTTGGAATGTCACCGGAGCATTACATAATCCGAACGGCATCCGAGAGAAAGCAAAGGTTCCATATGAACACGTAAATGTGGTCTTCTCTTGGTCCTCCAGGGCAATTAAGATTTGATTATACCCCGAGTAACCATCCAAAAAGCAATAAAAAGCACGCCCCGCGAGACGATCAAGCATTTGGTCAAGGAATGGCAATGGGAAATGGTCCTTTCGGGTCACCTTGTTTAGCTTCCGGTAGTCTATGCAAACCCTCCAACCTGTGACTATCCGAGTAGGAATAAGTTCATTGTTGTCATTGGTCACCACAGTCATACCACCTTTCTTTGGTACACATTGCACCAGAGAAGTCCACGAGCTATCAGAAATGGGGTACACAACCCCGGCATCCAACCATTTGATCACTTCTTTCTTCACCACTTCTTGCATCGCCTCGTTCAATCTTCTTTGATACTCCAAGGAAGGATTTTCATCATCCTCCAAGATAATTTTGTGCATACAAAATGCGGGGCTTATTCCCTGAATGTCAGCTAGAGTCCATCCAATTGCCCTATTCCGCTTTTGAAGAACCGCCAAAGTGGCCTCAACCTGGATGTTAGTAAGGCAAGAAGAAAGAATAACTGGTAAAGTAGAATTTGAGCCCAAGAATTCATACCTGAGGTATGGAGGAAGTGGTTTCAACTCCAACACCGGTGGCTCCTTAATTGATGGCTTTGTTGGTGGAGTATTCCGGTTTTCAAGATCCAAAGACAATTTTCTAGGCTTATAAGAATAAGAGCCCATCCCATGTAATACATTCACGCACTCCACTCTACTTGAATCCTCATTGACATCAAGATTTAATAGCACGGCCTCAAGAGGATCCTCCACGTTGATCATAGCACTGGTATCATCCATAATCACAACTGTGACAAGGTCTACAAATGAGCACACCTCAGTGCTATTGGGCTGCTTCATAGATTTGCAAACATGGAAAATGACCTTTTCATCTCCCACTTGGAAAGTGAGCTCACCCGCTTCAACATAAATCAATGCCTTCCCCGTTGCAAGGAAAGGTCTGCCCAAGATAATAGGATCACAATCCAAAATGACAAAGTCGGCCGGCAAAATGAATTTGTCCACCCGGACAAGCACATCATCAATAATTCCCAAAGGTCGCTTCATCGATCGATCCTCCATTTGAAGTCTCATTGAAGTTGTCCTCGGTTGACCGATACCCAAAATTTAGAAAACCGAGAAGGGCATTAAATTGATACTAGCTCCCAAGTCACATAGAGCCTTGGCAAAATCTGCACTCTCAATGGTGCAAGGTATGGTGAAAGCACCAGGATCTTCAAGCTTCGGGGCCATTGAATGCACTATAGCACTAACTTGGTGAGTCATCTTTATAGTTTCACAATCCATAGAACGCTTCTTTGTAACCAAGTCTTTCATGAATTTTGCATAACCCAGCATTTGTTCAAGTTCCTCCACCAAATGCACATTAATAGATAAGCTCTTCATCA
The DNA here is from genome assembly GCF_000393655.2 of Nicotiana sylvestris. Lineage (NCBI taxonomy): Eukaryota > Viridiplantae > Streptophyta > Magnoliopsida > Solanales > Solanaceae > Nicotiana > Nicotiana sylvestris. Next base: position 53,669,720 of record NC_091057.1, on the reverse strand, counting down.
TGTCAATAAACTTTTTAAACTGATTATCATTCTTCTGCTTCGCGAGCCTTTGAAGATAAGGTGGAGGTGGCCTTGGCAAAGGAGCCTTGGCTTTTGGCACAACCGGCTCCGGCATGTCAATTATGTGTTCCCTAGACGGGTTCACATCATTTTGGGTTTCCATCTCGACTTCTTGAATATCAATCCTCACTTCATTGTTCATATTTTCATCAACCACATCTTCAACTACCAAAGGGACTTCGTCCTCTTGCAACTCAACATCATCATCCACGACTTGATTTTGCTTAGAGGCATTCACATCACTGCCTCTCCCACTTTTTGTTGTGACTGCCATAAAATGATTGTTCCCACCCTTTGGGTTCACTACCGTATCAGTTGTTAGAGCACACTTCGGGCGAGTATTCAATGACTGAGAGATTCGGCCTAATTGCACCTCCAAGTTTCGGATAGAGGTGTTGTGAGAGGCTAATTGAGCATCTGAATCCGCATTCCTCTTCATCATCTGCTCAAACATCATTTCAGTTCTGCTCATATCATTACCAGAAGAACTAGGACCATGAGAAGGGAAAGGGGGTGGATTGTTCGGTTGTTGGTACATTGGGGGCCTTTGAAATCCTTGCTCCCGGTTGCTTGGTTTCCATTGTTGTTCCACCCGCCTTGATTGTTGTTGTTGCCCCAATTGTTGTTATTTCCATTCCAATTGCCTTGGTTGTTGTTTTGATTACCCCAATTGTTGTTTTGGTTGTTGTTGTTCCAATTGCCACCACTTTGTTGTTGATTGCCCCAATTTCCTTGGGGTCGCCATTATTGGTTTAAAGAGTTGCCTCTATTGCTTTGATAGTTGTTGACATACTGTACCTCTTCACTTTGGTTATCATAACCATCATTTTGACTCCCATCATATTATCAACAAATTGCTCAGAATTTCCTTGATTTTGTTGTCTCCTTTGCCTTCTCTTGTTGACAAGCATACTAACACCCTCCATGGCATTCACTTGGCGAGGATTCTAAACTTGTTGCAACTACGCCTTAGCCAATTGATTCATCATAGTAGTAAGCTCAGCTATCGCTTGCCCATGATCATGTAATTCCTTGTGCATATGGATAACCGTAGGGTCACCTTGGGGCACATTTACTCTACTTTGCCATGGTGAAGAAGTGTCCGCCATTTCATCAAGTACATCATATGCCTCATCATAAGAAAGCTTCATACAATTACCCCCGGCCAATTGGTTCACAATGCATTGATTTGTAGTATTTATGCCCCGGTAGAAGGTTTGTTGGATCATGGCCTCGGTCATATCATTATTTGGACAATCCTTCACCATCATCCTATACCACTTCCAAATCTCATGCAAAGGTTCTGTTGGCTCTTGCTTGAAGTCTAATATTTCATCTCGATGTGCCTCCATATGACTAGGAGAGAAGAATTTGGCAATAAATGTATCCTCCAACTCATCCCAAGTTGTTATGGAATGGTTGGGGAGTCTCTCGAGCCAGTCTAATGCCTTCTACCGAAGTGAGAACGGGAAAAGTCTCAATCTCAGCGCATCCTCGGATACATTCGTCTGCTTGCTCCCCCAGCATATATCTACGAACCCTTTGAGATGTTTGTAGGCATTTTGATTTGCAGTGCCCGTAAAGTACCCTCGCTGCTCAAGTAAGGTCAACATCACATTGGTTATCTGAAAGTTGCCCGCTCGGATTCGGGGTGGGACAATAGCACTTGCGTAGACCTGGTTTGGTAATACTCTGGGAGCCACTCTTGGAGGAACCGGGGGAGGGTCTGGAATATTGTCATTTGGATTAGCATTGGCATTCCGGCCTCTCCATTGACCTTGAGGTGCAAGGGGCACCTCATCTTGCTAAAGATCATCTACCTCCTCCCCCGCTATCATGTTTCCAAGAGGGTCATTAGCGTTGTTTAAAGCCATGTTGGTACCTGAGTAATGACACAAACAAGTAAGTAACAAATAAGGAAAGAAGAACAATACACAAAACTAACTAAATAGATAGCCAAAATCGTTAGCTCTCCGGCAACGGTGCCAAAAAGTTGATCGCTTCCTACTCCACACTACTAGAAAGTAGGAAGAGAGGGTCGCAATAGCTTTTACCTAATATGAGGGTCGGGATCGATTTCCATAGGGAGCTAGGAATGGAGTCAAGTATCTATCTAGACTAGAGTCGTGTAATTGTTCCAAATGTCACTTCCAAACATCTTTTAATTTTTCTTTAACAAACTAATATTATCAACTACTAATTAACTAAATTATGCTAATGAGAAAATTGTTAGAGTTGTATCTAATGGGTAGAAAGGCACTAGGGTAGTGACTTTCACCTAGGTGGCTAATTGACGGGTAAATGCTTCTAAGGTTCGATTGATATGATTGGGGAAATATGCTATAATCGTTGCACAATTTTACCCACTCTCACACCTCTCAGTAGAGAGAATGATTTTGCCCAATTGACTCTCTCGAGACTAAATGGGTAGGCAAATTAGCTCAAGCAACTAGGGTTCAAGTTGGGTAATTACTCTATCAAGGTTTAACCCTTTAATTGGGACTATCAATTCTCTTGAGTCCATCCCAATTCCTTGTTGGGTCAATTTTGGAGACTTAGGCTCTCTTTCTCAAGAAGAGCCAAGTCAACTTAACACAAACCAGTGTTTGCAACCACCAATTCATAGATTAAACCATAAAATTGACCCAAATAGTAAACACACATAGTCAATCTAACCCTAGATGGCAACACCCATCAATTACTTACACTAGGATTGAGCCACACCCCAACTAATGGATTTAGCTACACATGCTTGAAGAAGAAAATAGAGAAATAGATGAAGAACAAGGCATAATAATTAATTGCTAAAGTAAATACAAAGATTCAATGATAAAAACTAAGTAAAAATGCCCAAAATGGATACAGATGGTCTTCTCATGAGCATAGCTAATGTCTGATAGTATCTGATACCCTAAAAATGGAAAAATGTTCTATTTATACTAAGCTGGAAAAACTGGACAAAAATGCCCCTGCGGGGTCAGTGCGGACCGCACAAAATGGACCGCGGCTGCACTAGGCTCTTGGACTTGAAGTCTTGGCTCTCTAAACTCAGGCTTCGCGAACCGTACAGAATGGATTGCGGCCGCGGAGGCAACTAGCGCGGTCCGCACAAACATGACCGCGGACCGCATGGGTTTGAAGTTGGCACTGGACATCTCTCTGATCTTCTACTCCGCGGACCGCACAAAATGGTAGTGCGGCCGCGGAGCCTTCAATGAGGACCGCACAAGATCGAATGTTGCCGCACTGCCTTGAAGCTTGATATGCCAGTTCTCTGAATCCCCTAGTACGGACCGCACAAAGTGTAGTGCGGCCGCACTAGGCCTGTTTTTCCTTAGTTTGCCTTGTCTTTGGTACTTGAGTAGGTTTCACTCTTTTTGAGCCGATCTTTAACATTTTGTCACTTTGTTGATCAAACCTGCAATCAAGCACAACTTATGAGCCTTTTGGGACTATTTTGTAAGAATTTATAATCAAAGCGTAAGCAAAAAAGGAGCATGAAACACGTCAGAATCCCTCATTATCAAATACCACTGGCTGCTGGAAGCACTGAATGAACGGGGCGACTCATATAACCCCTACCATGACGAACTGCAGCTGGGGAACATGCAATAGAATTATGGCCCGATTCTCGAGACCTCTTGAAATCCCTCTCCTCTCTATCCCGAGCATGCATGCCCACTACTATCCTAGCAATTCTCACCACCTGCTGATAAGAAATATCCATCTCCAACTCCCGATCCATGCTAAACCTGCTACTGGGAATGAGCACCTCAATAAGCCAGCGAACTCTCTCACAAACTATAGAAACCAAGGTCGGTGCATACCTAGCCAAGTTAGTAAAACAGATAGCATACTCTGAAACAGTCATAGTACCCTGGTGCAAATGCTCAAATTCTGCACGTCATGCGTCCTTGAGGCTCTGAGGAACATATTCCCTCAAAAACATATCTGAAAAATGGGTCCATGTAAGGGAAGCTATCTCAGTTAGACTGTCCAACTCAAAAGTACGCCACCATTGATAGGCTGCTCCTCGAAGCTGGAAGATAGTGAAAGAAACCCCACTGGATCTTGATATACCCATAGTGCGGAGGATACAGTAGCACTCCTCCCGAAATTCCAGTGCATCATCTAATGTTAGACACTGAATGTAGGAGGCTTGTACTTATTTAACCTCTCAAGCCTCCGCTGCTCATCCTCTGAACCTGCTGCCTTGTCCAGGGGCTGAACTAGGGCTACAGGCGATACCGGTATAACCTCTGAGATCTGATCAAGCTGAACCCACTGCTCAAGAGTGCGGGCGGCGGGAGTCTGTGCCCCTCCCCCAGCCTGAGATGTGGATGCAGCAAGGGGAATCAACCCTGCCTGAGCTAAAGTAGTGTACACGCTCATGAATTGTGCAAGGGTCTCCTAGAGAGCTGGAGTAGTAGTAGTAGTAGTAGGCGTATCAGGTGCCTGGGCTCTGGCTGGAGCTGCTGGTGGCTCTTCTGTGGTAGCCCGCGTGGGTGCTCTTGCTGCACCACATGTGTGTCCCCGACCTCTACCTCAGCCCCAACCTCTGATGGCTCTAGAAGGGGGCACGGTTGCCGGTCATCTCTTGTAGCACGTGTCCTCACCATCTGTGAGAGAATAGAAAAAAGAGGTTTAGAATTTTTATATCAAAATATCGTACGACAAGGAAATCAAATGAAGTGAAATTTTCCTAACAGTTACATAGCCTCTCGTAGATAAGTATAGAGATCTCTGTATCGATCCGCGAGACTCTAATAAACCGGCTTGTGATTCATGACTCCTATAAACCTAGAGCTCTGATACCAACTTCTCACGATCCAAGTTCTCCCTCCGTGAACTATCGTGATGACACCTAGTTTCTACGACTAGGTAAGCCTAACAAATTGCAGAAAAAGGAAATGGAATACGAAACAAGCAAGTTGCAGGTAAATCATGATAAAAGAGTTTAAAATGCCGCTCGGCATATACAATACGCACTCTCAAAACTGAATCAAAAGTCCCAAAACCCGGAATCTCATGAAATCACAAGCTATAGAAAACTACATAGTGTTCTAACTCCAAAATGTCTAATCAAAAGTAAACACAGGAAGTCTAAAGCTAAAGGGGAGAATAGAGAGGGACTTCTAGGTCTACGGATGTGGCAGATATACCTCGAAGGCTCTGATATCGCCCACCTCACTGATAGAACGGCTGAGCAGAAGAACTTGGATCTGCACACGAAAAACATGTGCAGGAAAGGGTATGAGTACACCACAGCGGTACCTAGCAAGTGCCTAGCCTAACCTCGGTCGAGTAGCGACGAGGAAGGTCAGGGCCATACTGGTTATATATATATAACAGATAAAGCAGTATGAAATGTGGCAGTATAATTAAGGTACTAACAGTCAAAAATAATAAGGTCACATAAAGAATATAATTCAATACACAGAGATAGCAACAGGGGGATCTCCCAGGATATCGTCCCGTAGTCCCAAACGTAAATGTGCGTAGGATCTCCCGGTATATTGTCCTGTAGTCCGAGTCATAAATATACAGGGGAATCTCCTAGAATACCAATTCATAGTCCCAAAATAAATATCCAGTACAGGGGGATCTCTCGGGGTTCTCGTCCCATAGTCCCAATTATAAATGTGCAGGGGGATCTCCCGGAATACCTGTTGATACCCAATTTTTTCCTATATTTTTTATATGCATAAATACCTTCAAAACAGCATATATATGCATATATAAGTATGCACAAGGCTTTTATAATTTTTCCATGATTTTAAGGATTTAAATTGATTTATTTCCTTCCTTTTTATTCATAAAATCCCCAATAATTATCCCTAAAATTATTGTTGTGGTAATTTAGTCATTTAATTTCTACATTTATATCAAAATATGGTTAAAATATTTTTTATGCATTTTATAATTGCATTTTGTATTTTTAAAGTTAAATTGCATATAATTGGAATATTAGCCCCAATAATGTATAATTACATTTATATGCGTAAAATTGATCTCCTATATTTTGAAAATGTTAAATATCTATTTTAAAACATTTTAGTACATGAAATTATTTTTTAGAAATTATTTATCATTTATTATAAATTATATAGGGAAAATTGGCTATTTAAAATATAGCCAGATTTGCATTTCAATTGTAGCCCAATTTAAACCCAACCCCAGCCCATTTTAATATTGAAAACACCCGACCCAAGACCTGAACCTGCCTACCCAACCCAAAGCCATATTAAATCCTGGTTGTTAATCTAAAAGATCAACGGGCCTCGTCCGTTCTTACCATTTTTAATTCCAAACGACCCCTAACCCTAGCTCATTATTCAGAGCACCGCTTCTATATTCTCTCATCTTCACTACTCTCTCAACCACTCAACCTAACCCTAACTCCTTCAACCGCCGATTTTCTTCTCCGGTCTTCTCTTGTGATATCCCTTCAACTCCTAAGCCTCCAATGGCTCCTCTATTGCCATGATCACGTTCCCTAAGGTCTTCAAGGGCCCTAGGCCACACCGACTTGCATTTAGGGTTTGCCATCTGGTCTGTTCTTGGCTACTTCAATATGATTTCAAGCAAAATCATAATGTACTTGTTACGTTCCTTGAGATTTTAGACATGTTCTTTCATCTCTACTTGGGTTTCTTCTGAAACCCAAATTTTGCTTACATCTCCTAGATCTTTACGATTTTCAAACGATTTGAGTCCGTTTCTTTGATGTTTTACACTATCCTTGTAAAACTTTACAAGAATCATCAATTTCAAAGTGTTTTCACATTCTTCTAAAATTTAGGTTTTCGGAACTTCTTCTAAAACCTTGTTTAAACCGATTCTTTATGTTTAAACTTCTATATCTTGAATATTTCGACTGATTCTATGATTTTACTACCTCTTCAACTTGCCTATGTTGAAAGCCCTAATATTTCTAGGTTTCTTCGTTTTATTTTGTGACTAGCCTGTTCTTGTTTGAGTTTCTATGACTATTTCACTTCGAATGTGTTTTCTACTGAGTTTCTTATGCCCAACTTATATCATCTCTGCATGTTTATGTTCATCTTGATTGTTCAGACTTGCCTTTTTCTATCGATACTGTTTCACCTGCATGTTTGCTATGACTGGTTATTCTTATTTTACTCTATTTATATGTTGAATACTGAATCATGACTTCCCTTATGATTGATTATGGATTTCCTATTTATGGCTTGATTGAAAAACCTTACTTTAAACCCAAAAGTTCTACCTCTTCTATTCAAATTAACTAATTCGCCTACCTTGTCTATTGTGGTACTTTATTCTTACCGACTATTTCCTTAATTAAGAGTATTCTGAATTTACCCCTAACTTTTTACCCTATACTTACTGAATTTGATTCTTTTCTTATTAATCATACACTGATTTCTTTCCTTATATGCTACTTGTTCCTACTGTTTGAATTGATTTCCTTAATTTAAGGGAGTACTTGTCCTGATTTTGCTGTAATTGGTTCTGAGTTTCATAATTGTTATGTTATTATGATTCTTGCCTTATTTTACCTAATTTTCGAAATACTATATATACACACACTCTCATTAACACAAACACACGAACACTTTGGTTCAAAAGCTCTCTCTCTCATACTTAAACTTTTTGCTCTCTCTCTTTTGTGCTACTTGCTACTATTCTATGTTAGTCGGCTGCAAGCCAAGGCTAACTATTGTGCTCTCCTACTCTTTCACTTTTGCTTACTGTCTTCTTTACTGGTATGTTCTAATTTCAGTTCAAGTTCCAAAACAATATGGTTTTTTTATTGCTTTAGTTCATCCTGTTTCTAGTTTACTTTTACTTATGGTTCTGCTGTGAAACCTGCAGTTAATATGATTACCAGATTAGCATGTCATGTACTCCCCTTCCTTAGGATCAGTGTAGACATGTTATCCCCTCTATGTATGATCAATTGTTTCTGAGCATGTCTGTACCAATTATCTCTGCATGTTATGTGTTTACCATCATGTGTTCCATGTATCCCCAATCCCTATCACCCATGTATGTAGGTTTGTTCCTTATGTTAGGTTCTGTACTCTCTAAGTATTGTTGATGTGATTTTGGACTTCATGTTTGATTTACTATTGTCTAATCATGCAACTCTCTTTTCAAAATTCTTTTACAGCATGACTCCTTCTTTTACTTCGCAAACTATTTCAAACAAACCTTCTCTTTTAACAAAGTTTTCCCACTAAAACCTTTCAACTTGTGTCAAGTACTTTCACTCTAATACAAAATCAATAAGTTCTTCCCCCTCCAGTATGTGTACTGCCTTAGGATCCTCTTGAGAACTCTCTGAACTCTGGCATACTGAGGCTGGCCCTTCCACACTGGCACTCATTCAATTTGGTTACTAAGTCTAGGTGTAAGCATTGCCCGGGATCCATGAGATCCTTAGAGAACTTTGATATACCTAGACTATGACGTTGTCTATGGAATTGAGGCATTTGAGGCTATTGGAGGCTTTGGAAACCTGGGCCTATCTGTAAGCTCCCTATAGAATAACTTCTTATTTTCTTATTTAATTATATAATTCATTCATATGGTCTGTAATAACTTGCAAACGATTATTGGGGTAATTAGTGAAAAGGGTGGGTAGTTACATGTTTGTGGGGTAATACGGGCAGAAAACATGCCTATAAAACTTTTACATCTTATCATGTTTGTCTCACCATGTTAGAAATCATGCCTATAGGTTTCAAGTGATTCCATAATATAAATCATGTTTATAAGTCTTAAAATCAGCTTCACAAGTAGATGCCATGCCTATAGGATATAATCCAAATCCGATCTCTGTTATAACAAGTGTTTATGTGTGTTTTCATTTGTCATCATGCATGCAAGTCTTTAAAATTAGTATTAAAGAAGTAGATATCATGCCTATAAGGAACAACACCAGAAATTCTACCTATAGATCTAAACTAGTTTGGTTTTAAATAAATTAATCTGGTTAATGATTAGCTCACTTCTAAACTGGTTTAACTAAGTGGTTTATATTTCCCTGAATTTGAAAACTGCCTTAATCTATTATTAGACAGCATGCCTATAGGGATTAAAGAGTCCGTTTTAAACCTGCCTTGTTTCACTCTATAAAATGTAGTCATCAGTATTCCGTGTACAGGCAAGCCTATAGGACATTTTTAAATCTTGCAACTATGAAACTGTTTCTATGACTTAGGTTATTCTGGTTTAACAGGTTTTACAAAAATCAATAGGCAATTTCTTGGTTCATTGTTTCTGAGTTTATAAAATAAACTGTCTGTCTTCTGTATATTTACTTAGACATCATGCCTTAGGATATTGTTTAACAAAAAGGCCTTTATTTGTATTTGAGTCGTGCTATTTACATGCCTTTTCTGTGGAGGTAAACTAAGCCTCTTATTTGCTCCTTCCTGCTCTTGTTTTCTAAGAGTCCTATGTGTTATTGCTTGTCGCTTAGTATTTTCACCTTTAAAACCTTAGGGGTCTATCTAGAACCACCTATAGGTAGAGGTCCTAAATACCTCCAGGACCATTAAGAAGGGAAGGGTAACAGCACGCAATAGAGGTCATTGACTAACACTCGCTTTAAATGACCACTAAGGGGATGGGAATGGTAGATATGGGATATAATGACTAAGTGCTAATGTCACGTGTAGCTTCTCATTGAGGAGTGTTTACCGGACATTGTGTGGGTGATCTTATAGGCTAACCAACCTAGGACTCCCCCCTTTTTCCCGAGATTCTTTTTGTTTAAGACTTTTTTTATACAACTTGTCCAAAAACTTCTGTCTTATTATTATTTGAGTCATACAAACATGCCTTATTTGTAATTATTTGTTTCAAGTACTTATTTGGACTAATTTGTGAATATAAGTTTGGCCGGGACCCATAGTTATGGACCAAGAGGAGTGCCTAACACCTTCCCCTCGAGGTCATTTCGAGCCCCCTACCTTAATCTCTGGTAATGCAAACCGATCCAAGAGTTAATCTCTCTAGGTGCCCTAACGCACCATAATCCGTTAGGTGGTGACTCTTCAAATGCCTAATTCCCAAAAGGAAAGGAGTTATCACACCCCATGAATGTCGAAACCCGGACCTCTCTCTGTGGAGGGGAAAAAAGGGGATGCGACAGCATGGCAACTCTGTTGGGGATATCGTTTAGGCTCTTACCATAACAAACTTGTCTTTTTACAAATCAATCCAAGCATGTTTTATCCCGTACCCTTCTCCCTTATCTGAATTTAACTGTCCATTTGTAAGCATTTATGATTCTTTATCCCTGACACTAACTTGTCATTTTGTTTTCTTTTCCTGTAACCGTCTTTCAATTATTTAAATACTGTAAACTTTTCCCTATGTGAAAATACTTGACTACATGTTATTAATTGCTGCATAAATCATGTTCTGCATCATATTCCACTCGTGCGTATCAAATCCTATAGAAATGCTTTAATGAGTGGTTGCACTCTTCCTATTTACTACCCTTAAATTTGGAAGGGCTTATTTGCGGTAAAACCAGCGATCAGCGGTGCAGTCGACGGTTCCGTGCCTTCCCCCTCGAGTCGTCCGCTCGAGGGTACTAGTTTAAAACCCCATAGAAACCTTACTCTGGTTAAATTGTGCATGCATCATGGTCAAACCTAGTCAGGATCAGTTATGTAGTCCGCATAATGATCCTTTAAGATAAGCCTTATCCAAAGTCAATCGGGTTTTCCATAATCCCAACGGACGCAACCATGTTCCTTGCATTAAATTTGGAGAACTAAATGCCGATATGTTGATCATAAATGTATAAATAGTCGAGTCCAGTGGGGGTAAGGTCTAACCCTTTTGTTTTGCAGAAAATGAGGAATGAGGTCCCCCAGCTTCGGTATAGTTAGCACACCCTCACTCTTGCTAGACTGGTGGAGGAATCTTCCATCAGACGTCCAAATCAATGAATGGAAAGAAAGGGCCGCCAAATCCAGCGAAAAGCTGGGATACTTGGAATACAGCCTGTTGGAATTGGAAGGAAAAGTGAGGAAGAAAGTCACTGACTACCAGAACGTTGAGGGAAACGACGGAGGACATTTGGCAAAGGCATTCTTACTGGTGAACCTATGCGAACTGGACGGTTTGATCAACGAAAGCATTCAACCTGAGGAATGTACTTTTGAGACCAAATAGATTAGGTTTACTCACTTTCCAAATGTAATAAGTCCAAGTACCAGTAGTGACTTATTTTTCTTATCTTAGTGTCATTTTGGGATTCGTCTATTTTTATATTATGAAATGAAGCATTTATTGGCATTAAAAGCTCTCCAAGTTTATTTGTCACTAGGCCTACCTCGGGCACAACGAGGCTCCAAAATTAAGACACAAATTTATATTTCCACAATATGTGTTTAAATACTGCAAATATTTCAGGATTCTTGCTGACTTGTTACCTTTTTGTTTTTTCTTTAATTTTGATTATTCCCATTCCCTTAGGTTGGTTCACTCATACTGGCCTCATCAGCATATCACACCAGATCTAGAGGCCCTCCACCTCCTCCTCCTCCAAGAAATACAAAGGTCAAAGGAAAGACAAAAATGGGCGATTTAAGTGGTATCCGAAAGGAGAATATTGAGAACGCAGAAACCTCAGATGGCCGCAGTACTCCAGCCCCAAATGATTTAGTTTTGAGACTCGAACAAAAGATACTAGAATTGAAAGGAGAACTTGAGCAGGTTCATAACTTGGCAAACTTGTCACTCACCCTCAATGGCCCCGATATCCACCAACAAAACATAAAGAACCTGACACCTCCTCAGAACACACAAAACCAGCAGCCAAAAAATCCTACCACACCAAATCAATACGCAACCCCACCCCAAAATATCAATCTGTTGCAATACCAACTCTACCACAACATCACCATCAACTAATTTAGTACCCACCAACCACCACTTATCACACTCCCCAAAACACACAACCCATTCCCGATCCACAAAACTCCACCAATGACCATCACTACACCCAAGTTCCTGGCACCCATCAAAGCAACCTCATATATGTAGAAACTGTACCTTATTCTACCCAACCAATCTCCTGTATACCAGAATCCTCCGAGAAGGACCTACTCATTAAGAACATGGCTGAAGAACTCAAGAAGTTGACAAGACGAGTTCAAGGTGTTGAAGGAGACAGAGGAATAGAGGGTTTGAACTATGAAGATCTATACATATAGCCGGATGTCGAACTGCCCAAGGGGTATAAACCTCCCAAGTTCGAAATGTTCGATGGTACAGGTGATCCCAGGGTTCATCTAAGGACCTATTGTGACAAGCTTGTCGGGGTCAAGAAAGATGAAAAGATCTAGATGAAGCTCTTCATGGTGAGCCTTACTAGGGACGTTTTGTCTTGGTATATCAGCCAAAATCCCAAGAAATGGTCTAATTGGGTAAGCATGGCATCGGATTTTATGGACCGGTTTAGGTTTAACACAGAGAATGCACGAGATGTCTTCTACATTTAGAATCTTAAGAAGAAACCTACTAAAACTTTATATGAGTACGCTACTCGTTGGAGGTCGAAAGCAGCCAAGGTCAGACTCGCTTTGGACGAAGAACAAATGAATAAATTATTCGTCAGGGCACAGGATCCACAATATTATGAGTGGTTGATGTTTATCGAAAACCACAAGTTCTCTGACATTATCAAACTCAGAGAAAGGATCGATGAAGGAATCAAGAGTGGGATGGTAACGAATTTTGAGGCATTGCAAGCCATAAATAAGGCTCTTCAATCAGGTGGCATATCGAAGAAGAGAGATGTTGAGGCAGTAATGGTGGCTCGGGGACCAAAATCTACACTTACCTATCAAACACCTCTATATCAAACACCTCCACCTCCATATCAAACACCTCCACCCACATACCAAGCATCATCGCTAACATATCAACCTTCATCTTCCAGATATTCCCAACCGGCCACTGTCCACCACACCTATAATTCCCAACCATCCTACTTCCAATCACCACTAGCTCACCAAAATTGTCCAAGACCAAGACCCAATTTCGACTGCAAGCCACCCAGATAGTACACCGCCATTGCTAAGCCCATCGACCAACTGTATGAAAGGTTAAAATCCATAAGTTACGTCACTCATGTTCCCGTTGTGGCATTAGAAAATCCATCTAAATGGGTCAATTCGAACAAAACCTATGCGTACCATTCTGGTATGAAAGGGCATACCACTACTGAGTACCGAACATTGAAGGATAAGATCTAAACGCTAATTGATAACAAGGTCATATAAGCAAAGGAAGCCACACCTAATGTCTGCAACAATCCCCTCCCTGATCATAGAGGTGATGGTGTACATGTGATAGAAACAAATGAAGAATGGGACCCTGAGGGGTCAATCGGGCTTATTCGAGAAGGCGACAACTTTAAAGTTGCAGTCACACTTACTCCCATTGTAGTTCAGACTCAGGCACCAATTGATGTTGAGGTAACTGCACCAGTCCCATTCGAGGTGGAAGTGGTTCCACCCGCAACCACCTCCGCTCACTTTGAAGTAGAAGTGGTCACACCTTTTACTATGACGGTATCAACCACACCCCCATTCAACTTAAAAGAAATACCTTGGTATTATGTTGTCGAGGCTCGGCAGAAAGGGAAAGCCAAGATAGAGGAATCTGACACTGCACAGGGGATGACTAAAACTGGAAGAGTCTATACACCTGAACACTTGGGAGGTTCAAGTAAGGAGGCCACTACTAGGAATCCTATCATTGAGACCGGGCCAGATGACTTGTGGAGGAAAGTACATGCAAAGGAGTACTCTGTTGTTGACCATCTGAACAAAGTCCCTTCTCAGATATCTATCCTGTCTCTATTGCAAAATTCAGAGGCACACAAGAACGCCTTAATGAAAGTGTTGTGCGAGGCTTATGTACCCAATAACATCACTGGTGGAGAAATGGCCAACATGGTTGGGAAAGTACTAGAGTCATAAGATTATATTCCACGAAGATGAGCTACCGCCCAAGGGTTTGAATCACAATCGGGCATTGCATATCACAGTGCAATTCGAAGACAAGTTCATTGCTAGGGTCCTGGTTGATGGAGGTTCGAGCCTCAATATTTGTCGATTAGACACTCTGAAGAGGTTGGACAAAGGTTTCCACAAGATACGGGTAGGAAGAATGAATGTGAAGGCTTTCGATGGGTCCTAGAGGGCCACGATCGGAGAAATCAACCTTTGCTTGCAGATGGGGCCAACTTGGTTCGGCGTTGAATTCTAATTGCTTGACATACCAGCCTCATATAATCTTTTATTGGGCCTACCATGGATCCATGCTGCTGGAGTCGTGCCTTCCACATTACATCAAGCCGTGAAATTCAAATGGAACCATCAGGAGGTGATCATTCACGGAGATAGGAGTAATTCCATCTACACTAGTCAAACCATCCTGGCCATTAGACATAGAAGAAGGCTAGGAGGGGAAACTTATCATCACATCGAATGGATCAATACCGTTGAGAAGGATAAGTGGTAGAGTAACAAGATAGAAAGCATACTAGCATGGTTCAGATATGAACCCGACAAAGGGTTGGGAAAGAACCTCCAAGGTATCACCAAGCCAATACAGCTGAAAAATCATGGTACCACTTTTGGGCTCGGATACAAGTACACATGGCAAGAGTGAAGGAATTGATCGCCTCCATGGCGTGGACCATATTACCCTCTTGAGCAGCTAGTTCCACGTTTGGAACAAGCTTTCTACCAGGTCGACACAATATGGGGGACTGTAGAAGAAGAAGCACTAGCTGGTTTGAAGAATTTGTTCTTGGAAGATGAGGACATGGACTGTGGTGCCATAATTGAGAATGAGGAGGAAGAAGGCCTCACTATTCAAACTGTGACGAAGGGAGCTATTCTCAGAAACTGGACCGCTACACCATCCCGAGCCCGCCGAGTCCCTGGGTAGCTTGGCAGAATTTACTTCTATAGCTGTTCTAGGCATTTAAAATTTCCTGTAGTTTCATTTTAATCTTTACTTGTTTCAAAATAAATGCTTGATTCATTGAGCCGTGCTTTGTCTGAACAATCTTTTTCAAAGTTTTAATCAAATGCATTTGCTCTTTATTATTCACTACTATCTTTACGTTTTTTCTCTCCACAGCGTTATTATTACTTTTTTGATGAACTAGTGACTGTTACATGTAACGAGACAACGCAACATGAGAATAGTGATTCAGAGGAAGAAGATGAGATACCCGAGGAATGCTTCAGGGAGGTTGAAAATTTTGAAAATAAGCCTAAGTCCAATCTGGACGAGACCGAAGCAGTAAATTTGGGAGATGCCATGACCGTCAAGGAGACCTGCATCAGCATTCACTTGTCACCAATAGAAAAGGAAGAGTACATTCGTTTCCTAAAAGAATACGAGGAAATTTTCGTATGTTCATATGATGACATGACCGGTTTGAGCACTTCCATAGTGGCTCACAAGTTTCCTATTAATCCCATATGTCCACCAGTAAAATAGAAACTCAGAAAATTCAAACCAGACATGAGCTTGAAAATCAAGGAAGAAGTTACCAAGCAGATCAAAGCTAAAGTTCTCAGGGTGGTTGAGTACCCAACCTGGTGAGCTAACATTGTGCCAGTTCTGAAGAAGGATGGGAAGGTTAGAGTACGTGTTGACTATCGGGATTTAAATAGAGCAAGTCCCAAAGACGATTTTCCACTGCCAAATATACATATTCTGATCGATAACTGCGCCAAGTATGAACTCCAATCCTTTGTAGATCGCTTCGCGGGTTATCACCAGATTTGGATGGATGAAGAAGATGCAGAGAAGACAACTTTTATTACACCATATGGTGTATATTATTATAAAATGATGCCATTCGGTCTGAAGAATGCTGGGGCCACCTACATGAGAGCCATGACAACCATCTTCCATGATATTATACACAAGAAAATAGAGGTGTATGTGGACGATGTTATTAGCAAATCCAAGAGGGTCGTAGATCACATAGCAGACTTAAGGAAGTTCTTAGATAGGATAATGAGGTACAATTTGAAATTGAACCCCGCAAAGTGTGTATTCGGGTTCCCACAGGGATGTTACTAGGATCATCGTAAGTCGTCGAGGGATCGAACTGGATCCGTCTAAAGTCAAAGCTATTCAGGAGTTACCACCACTTAAGAGCAAAAAGGATGTGATGAGCTTCCTAGGACGTCTCAACTATATTAGTCGCTTCATAGCACAATCTACAGTCATATGTGAACCCATCTTCAAGATGCTAAGAAAGGATGTCGAAACAAGCTGGACTGAGGATTGCCAGAAAGCTTTTGACAAGATCAAGGAGTACATGTCCACACCACCAGTTCTGGTCCCGCCAGAACCAGGACGACCTTTGCTACTTTATCTATTTATATTGGATGGAGCCTTTGGATGTGTTTTGGGACAACATGATGAGACAGGAATAAAGGAGCAAGCCATATATTACTTGAGTAAGAAGTTCACACCTTATGAAGCACGGTATTCTCTGTTTGAACGCACTTGCTGTGCTTTGACCTGGACAACCCAGAATTGAGGTATTACTTTTGTGCTTACACTACATACCTCATATCCAGGATAGATCCTCTAAAGTACATATTTCAGAAACACATGCCTACTGGGAATTTGGCTACGTGGCAAATACTACTAAGTGATTTCGATATCATCTATGTAACTCAGAAGGTGGTCAAGGGACAAGCATTGACAGATCACCTTGCTGAAAAACTGGTGGGAGGAGAATATGAACCCTTGAAAATGTATTTTCCTGATGAAGAAGTATCATTTGTAGGAGAAGACATTACCGAAGAATATGACGATTGGAGGATGTTCTTTGACGGAGCCGCAAATTTCAAAAGAGTAGGAATTGGAGTAGTTTTGGTATCAAAAACGGGTCAGCATTATCCGGTATTTGCTAAACTCAGATTTTCCTGCACCAACAACATGGCCGAGTATGAAGCCTGCATATTAGGGCTCAATATGGCTGTTGACATAAACAATCAAGAGCTGCTGGTGATCGGTGATTCAGATTTGCTTGTGCACCAAGTACAAGGAGAATGGGCCACCAAGAATTCCAAGATATTGCCATATCTGCACCATGTGCAGGAATTGAGAAAGAGGTTTACAAAGATAGAATTCCGACATGTGCCCAGAATTCAGAACGAGTTTGCCGACGCATTGGCCACTTTGTCATCCATGATACAACATCTAGATAAGAACTATATTGATCTCATTTCGGTGAGGATGCATAATCAGCCGGCATATTGTACTCATGTCGAGGAAGAAGCGGATGGAAAACCTTGGTTCCATGACATCAAGGAATACTTATCGAAAGGAGAATACCTAGAGTATGCAAATCATATCCAGAAACGCACACTCCGGAGATTGTCAAACCACTTCTTCCACAATGGAGAAAACTTGTACATAAGAACTATAATTTGGGTTTACTAAGATGTGTCGACGCAAAGGAAACTTCTAAGCTACTTGAGGATGTGCATGCTGGGACCTGTGGTCCACACATGAATGGTTTCGTCTTGGCTAAGAAGATACTCAAAGAAGGTTACTTTTGAATGACCATGGAGACTGATTGCATTCAGTGTGTCTGCAAATGCTTTCAATGTCAAGTGCACACCGACATGATAAAAGTGCCGCCAAATAAGCTCAATGCAATAAGCTCACATTGGCCATTCCTTGCCTGGGGAATGGATATTATTGGTCTGATTGATCCCACTACTTCAAACGAACACAGGTTTATTCTGGTAGCCATTGATTACTTCACGAAATGGGTAGAAGCTGCATTTTATAAAGTTGTAATCAAGAAAGTCATCGCAGATTTTGTCAAGTATTGTATTGTCTGCCGATTCGGAGTTCCCGAGTCCATTATTACTGACAACACTGCCAATATCAACAGTGATTTAATGAAAGCTGTATGTGAAGCTTTCAAAATCAAGCACAAGAATTTCACAGCCTACACATCTTAGATGAATGGAGTCGTAGAAGCCGCCAACAAAAACATCAAGAAGATACTAAGGAAAATGATAGAGAACCACAAACATTGGCATGAAAAATTACCCTTTGCTCTATTGGGGTACCGCACCACGGTCCGCACATCAACCAGGGCAACTCCCTATAGGTTGGTTTATGGTACCGAAGCTGTCCTCCCAGCCGAGGTGGAGATTCTTTCTTTAAGAGTCATACAGGAAGCTAAACTCAGTGATGCGGAGTGGATAAGGAGTTGCTATGAACAATTGGCCCTTATCTATGGAAAGAGGATGAACGCAGTGTGTCACGGCCAACTTTGTTAGAACAGAATGTCCAGAGATTTCAACAAAAGAGTCAAACCAAGACAATTCGCACCAGAACAGTTGGTATTGAAGAAAATCTTCCCACATCAAGATGAGGCCAAAGGGAAATTCTCTCCCAACTAGCAAGGTCCATGCATGGTTTATAGAGTACTAATAGGAGAAGCACTCATACACTCAGAAATGAACGGAGAGGTCTGGCCAAAACCGATCAATTCAGACGCAGTAAAGAGATATTATGCTTAGATACTTTACATTTCCTCATTTGATATAATTGAACTTTGCTTGACCTGATTCCCATTTAAGAGGGGATACGTAGGCAGCCTTATAGGTTTGGTCATATCATAATAAAATTTTCATTTCCCCCAAGAGCAGAAACTGGGGCAGAATTTTGAGGAGGACCCTCAAAATTCCGGAGCAAGTCCAGTCAACGCCAACATGTGTCAGACAGTCAGTAATCAGTTAAGAAACTGGGGCAGAATTTTGAGAAGAATTCTCATAATTCCGAAGAAGATTTAGCAAGATCCATTATCTGCAAACAACTAAAGGATCATCTACTAAACTAGGGTAATTTTTAGGAGGGCCCTCAAAATTCCGACATAAGAGAGCTGCAATGTCTTTGAGATACGTTACAGTCACTAGTTCATCTATTTTTTCTGAAATAACTCTATTTTTATCAACAATTGCGTATTATTTGAAAAACTCTATTTCCATAAAAGTCAGGTGTTACTTAAGGAAACTTGAAAGGGGCTTTCAGAATGGAGCATAGCAAGGCCAGCGAACGAAGCACAAACCAATCTCCCCCTCACAAAACTTACAATTTTTCTTTTAACGGATGCACATTTGACGTAATGATAGCACTCGCAAAACATGTATACACAAAGATAATTGACTATCAATCAGGCCATTAGACATCGAATACATCTCTAGCTAAGACATATGCTACTTTTACTTACTACTTGCTCTCTGCATGAGGCTAATCCTTGCCTCCATATTTGTATGAGGCTAATCTCTGCCTCCATATCTGCATGAGTCTAATCCTTGACTCCATAAGGCTAATCCCTGCCTCCATACTTGCATGACGCTAATCCTTGCCTCCATACCTTCATGAGGCTAATCCTTGCCTCCCATTTGCATGAGTCTAATCCTTCACTCCCTATTTGCATGAGCCTAATCCTTGTCTCCCTAATTGCATGAGTCTAATCCTTGACTCCCTATCTGCATGAGTCTAATCCTTGACTCCCTACCTGCACGAGGCTAATCCTTGCCCCATACCTGCATGAGCCTAATCCTTGACTCCCTATCTGCATGAGTCTAATCCTTGACTCCCCACTTGCATGAGTCTAATCCTTGACTCCCCACTTGCATAAGTCTAATTCTTGACTCCCTATCTGCATGAGTCTAATCCTTGACTCCCTATCTACATGAGGCTAATCCTTGCCTCCATATTTACACGAGTCTAATCCTTGACTCCATATTTGCATGAGGCTAATACTTGCCTCCACATTTGCATAAGGCTAATCCCTGCCTCCACATTTGCATGAGGCTAATCCCTGCCTCCATACTTGCAAAAGCCTAATCCTTACCTCCATACTTGCATGAGTCTAATCCTTGATTCCCTATCTGCATGAGGCTAATCCTTGCCTCCCTACTTGCATGATTCTAATCCTTGAATCTATACTTGCATGAGGCTAATCCTTGCCTCCATACATGCATGAGGCTAATCTCTGCCTCCTCACTTGCACGGGGCTAAGCATTGTCCCTCTTTGCACAGATATTGCTCTATTTTACTAGCTATTTGCTTTCCAATCGGGCTAAGCTCTGCCCTCCATTTCACAAGACTAATCATTGTCTTGATGACATCATGACTATTGCACATCATGGCTGAAATATCGCCAACCTATCCAAAGGCGTCATAGTCTAAAAGGCATCATCCTCATAGCCGGAAGACACCATGCAATAGGCTGAGGATCTCTCAAATCTGCATATCATTATTCAAAGGCGTCATGGTTCGGAGGCACCATTTTCATGGCCCGAGAACATCATTTCATGGCCTGCGAATCCCTTACTAAACAATTCATGGCTCGGGACTTCATGCTCTGAGGACATCATCTTTAACCATCTGAAGACAACCTTCATGGTCCAAAAGGAATTTGCATCATGTTTAAATTTTTTGCAAGTGCATATTTGTAGAATCTTTTATCTGCAGGTAACCGGCAAGCAACCACTATGGAGCGATCTCGCTCCAGCTCCCTCCAACCGTCCGCAACTTTAACCGCTCATGTAGTCGCTTCCGTATCGCGTGTTCGTTCTTACAGTAATTTCATCGGCATATTCCACAGATGAACCCAGAACTACACATGGCCTTATTCCTGTAAAATCAGGGATATATAGGCAACTCGAAAATCGGAGTCCGACCTCTATCCTTCAAAACATCCCGCCCGGTCAAAATTGGCCGTCATTTCTTTACCCGAAAACTCTTTCATCCTTTCCGAGTAAAGAGGGGCAGCTGTTGATACCCAATTTTTTCTATATTTTTAATATGCATAAATACCTTCAAAATAGCATATATATACATATATAAGCATGCACAAGGCTTTTATAATTTTTTCCATAATTTTAAGGATTTAAATTGATTTATTTCCTTCCCTTTTATTCATAAAATCCCCAATAATTATCCCTCAAATTATTGTTGTAGTGATTTAGTTATTTAATTTCTGTATTTATGCCAAAATATGGTTAAAATATTTTTTATGCATTTTATAATTGCATTTTATATTTTTAAATCTAAATTGCATATAATTACAATATTAGCCCCATTGTATAATTACATTTATATGCGTAAAATTGATCTCCTATATTTTAAATTATTTATCATTTATTATAAATTATATAGAGAAAATTGGCTATTTAAAATATAGCCAAATTTGCATTTCAATTGTAGCCCAATTTAAACCCAACCGCAGCCCAATTTCAAATTGAAAACACCTGACCGAAGCCCTGAACCCGCCTACCCGACCAAAGCCATATTAAATATTGGTCGTTGATCTAAAAGATCAACGGCCCTCGTCCGTTCTTACCATTTTTAATTCCAAACGACCCCTAACCCTAGCTCATTATTCAGAGACCACCGCCTCTGTATTCTCTCATCTCCTATCCTCTCCCAACCACTCAACCTAACCCTAGTTCCTTCAACCGCCGACTTTCTTCTTTGGTCTTCTCCGGTGATCTCCCTTCAACTCCTAAGCCTCCAATGGCTCCTCTATTGCGATGATTGCCTTCCCTAAGGCGTTCAAAGGCCTTAGGCCACGCCGACTTGCATCTAGGGTTTGCCATCTGGTTTGTTCTTGGCTACTTCAATATGATTTTGAGCAAAATCATAATGTACTTGTTACGATCCTTGAGATTTTAGACATGTTCTTTCATCTCTACTTGGGTTTCTTCTAAAACCCAAATTTTGTTTACATCTCCTAGAACTGTACTATTTTCAAACGATTTGAGTCTGTTTCTTTGATGTTTTACACTATCCTTGTAACTTTTTACAAGAATCATCAATTTCAAAGTGTTTTCACATTCTTCTAAAATTAGAGTTTTCGGAACTCCTTCTAAAACCTTGTTTAAACTGATTCTTTATGTTTAAACTTCTATCTCTTGCATATTTCGACTGATTCTATGATTTTAGTACCTCTTCAACTTGCCTATGTTGAAAGCCCTAATTTGTCTAGGTTTCTTCGTTTGATTTTGTGACTAGCTTGTTCTTGTTTGAGTTTCTATGACTATTTCACTTCGAATGTGCTTTCTACTGAGATTCGTATGCGTAACTTATATCATCTCTTCATGTTTATGTTCATCTTGATTTTTCAGATTTGCCTCTTTCTATCAATACTGTTTAACCTGCATGTTTGCTATGACTGGTTAGTTTTATTTTACTCTATTTATATGTTGAATACTGAATCATGACTTCCCCTTTGATTGATTCTGGATTTCCTATTTTATGGTTTGAGTGAAAAACCTTCCTTTAAACCCTCAATTTCTACCTCTTCTATTCAAATTAACTAATTTGCCTACCTTGTCTATTATGGTACTTTATTCTTACCGATTATTTCCTTAATTAAGAGTATTCTGAATTTAGCCCTAATTGTTTACTCGATACTTACTGAATTTTATTCTTTCCTTATTAGTCATACACTGATTTCTTTTCTTATATGCTACTTGTTCCTACCGTTTGAATTGATTCCCTTAATTTAAGGGAGTACTCTTCCTGATTTTGCTCTAATTGGTTCTGAGTTTCATAATTGTTATGCTACTATGATTCTTGCCTTATTTTACCTAATTTTCGAAATACTATATATACACACTCTCTCATTAACACAAATACACGAACACTTTGGTTCAAAAACTCTCTCTCTCTCATACTTAAACTTTCTGCTCTCTCTCTTTTGTGCTACTTACTACTATTCTGAGTTAGCCGGCTGCAAGCCAAGGCTAAGTATTGTGCTCTCCTACTCTTTCACTTTTGCTTACTGTCTTCTTTACTGGTATGTTCTAATTTTAGTTCACGTTCCAAAATAATATGGTTCTTTTATTGTTTCAGTTCATCCTGTTTCTAGTTTGCTTTTACTTATGGTTCTGCTGTGAAACCTGCAGTTAATATGATTACCTGATTAGAATGTCATGTACTCCCCTTCCTTAGGATCAATGTAGACGTGTTACCCCCTTTATATCTGATCAATTGCTTCTGAGCATGTATGTACCAATTACTTCTGCCTGTTATGTGTTTACCATCATGTGTTCCATGTATCTCCAATCTTTATCACCCCTGTATGTAGGTTTGTTCCTTATGTTTGGTTTTGTGCTCTTTAGACATTGCTGATGTGGTTTTGGACTTCATGTTTGATTTACTGTTGTCTAATCATGCAACTCTATTTTCAAAATTATTTTACTGCATGGCTCCTTCTTTTACTCTGCAAACTATTTCAAACAAACCTTCTCTTTTAATACAGTTTTCCCACTAAAACCTTTCAACTTGTGTCAAGCACTTTCACTCTACTCCTAAGTCAATAAGTTTTGCCCCCTCCAGTACGTGTACTGCCTTGGGATCCTCTTGAGAACCCTCTGAACTCTGGCATACTTAGGCTGGCCCTTCCACACTATACTCATTCAATTTGGTTACTAAGTCTAGGTGTAAGCACTGCCCGGGATCTTTGAGATCCTTAGGGAACTTTGATGCACCTAGACTATGACATTGTCTATGGAATTGAGGCATTTGAGGCTATTGGAGGCTTTGGAAACCTGGGCCTATATGTAGGCTCCCTATAGAATAACTTCTTATTTTCTTATTTACTTATGTAATTCATTCATATGGTCTGTAATAACTTGTAAATAAATATTGGGGTAATTAGTGAAAAGGGTGGGTAGCTACATGTTTGTGAGGTAATACGGGCAGAAAACATGCCTATAGGACTTTTACATCTTGTCATATTTGTCTTACCATGTTAGAAATCATGCCTATAGGTTTCAAGTGATTCCATAACAGAAATCATGTTTATAAGTCTTAAAATCAGCTTCTCAAGTAGATGCCATGCCTATAAGATATAATCCAAATCTGATCTCTGTTATAACAAGCGTTTATGTGTGTGTTTCATTTGTCATCATGCATGCAAGTCTTTAAAATCAATATTAAAGAAGTAGATATTATGCCTATAAGGAACAACACCAGAAATTCTGCCTATAGATCTAAACTAGTTTGGTTTTAAATAAATTAATCCGGTTAATGATTAGCTAACTTTAAACTGGTTTAACTAAGTGGTTTATATTTCCCTGAAATGAGTTCTTTTAAAAACTGCCTTAATCTATTATTAGACAACATGCCTATAGGGATTAAAGAGTCCATTTAAACCTGCCTTGTTTTACTCTATAAAATGTAGTCATTAGTATTCCGTGTACAGGCAAGCATGTAGGACGTTTTTAAATCTTGCAACTCTGAAATTGTTTCTGTGACTTAGATTATCTGGTTTAACAGGTTTTAAAAAAAATCAATAGGCAATTTCTAGGTTCATTGTTTCTGAGTTTATAAAATAAACTGTCTGTCTTCTATATATTCACTTAGACATTATGTCTTAGGATACTGTTTAACAAAAAGGTCTTTATTTGTGTTTGAGTCGTGCTGTTTAAATGCCTTTTCTGTGGAGGTAAACTGAGCCTCTTATTTGCTCCTTCCTGCTCTTGTTTGCTAAGAGTCCTATGTGTTATCGCTTGTCGCCTTAGTATTTTCACCTTTAGAACCCCAGGGGTCTGTCTAGAACCACCTATAGGTAGAGGTCTTAAATCTCTCCAGGACCATTAAGAAGGGACGGGTAACAGCATGCAATAAAGGTCGCTGACAAACACTCGCTTTAAATGACCACTAAGGGGATGTAAAGGGTAGATATGTGATATGATGAATACGTGCTAATGTCACGTGTATCCCCTCATTGAGGAATGTTTACCGGACATTGTGTGGGGTGATTCTATAGGCTAACCAACCTATGACTCCCTTTTTTTCCCGAGATTCTTTTTGTTTAAGACTTTGTTTTATACAACTTGTCCAAGAACTTCTGTCTTATTATTATTTGAGTCATACAAACATGTCTTATTTGTAATTATTTGTTTCAAGTACTTATTTGGATTAATTTGTGAATATAAGTTTGGTCGGGACCCACAGTTGTGGACCAAGAGGGTGCCTAACATCTTCCTCTCGAGGTCATTTTGAGCCCTTACCCTAATCTCTGGTAATGCAAACCGATCCAAGAGTTAATCGCTCTAGGTGCCCTAACGCACTATAATCCGTTAGGTGACGACTCTTCAAATACCCTATTCCCAAAAGGAAAGGATTTATCACACCCCATGAATGTCGAAACCCGGACCTCTCTCCGCAGAGGGGAAAAATAAGGCGCGACAATACCGATCCGTAGTTCCAAAGTAAACACGCAGGGGGATCTCCCGGAATACCGATCGGTAGTCCCAACATAAATACACAACAATCTTAGGAAGGAAATCTATAGTTCTATTCGATAATAAATAGGAATTTCTACTCTAAACATGTTGCACGGAATCCAAGTAAGCAGTTAATGCAAGTAAGATAATTAGGTCACATAAACATGCTTTTCCTAAGTTAAACAGGAGGCTTCCAGTACAAGTATTGCTCAATTAAAAGAAAACACAGATTTTTACTTAATGAAAACGGGGGTTTTCAACAATTAGCACATGTACGCACTCTCCACCTCACGTATACGGAACTCATATAACAATAGTATCAAAATCCTAATGGGAGTTCCCCCACACAAGGTTAGGCAAGTCACTTACCTCGAACCAGCTCAAATCAATCCGATTTCACGCTCTTACCACGAGTATCCAACTCCGAGTGGCTCAAATCTAATCAAATTAATTACATAACGTAAATAAAACGACAAACAACTAATTTAACTAATGAATTTAAAGCTACGGCGAGAAATTAGAAATATGCCCAAAAATCCTCCCCGGGCTCACGTCTCGGAATCGGGTAAAACTTACGTATTATGAACACTCATTCACTCACGAGTCTAACCATACCAAAATCACTCAAATTTGATAACAAACCTCGATCAAAATCCCCAAACTCGGCCTAAGAACTTTTCCTCAATTCTCCTAATTTTTCACCCCAAATCCGAAATTAATTGATGAATTTAAGCTTAGATTAATGGGATACAATCAAAAAGGGATTAGGAATCATTATCCAATGGTCTTCTCTTCAAAATCCCCATAGAATCACCTTCCCCCGAGCTCTAATTTGATTTTCCAACTTATGAACTCAAATCCTCAATTTTCATATTTCTGCCCAGCGATTTCCGTTTCTGCGGTCATGGGGCCGCACCTGCGGTCCTGCTTCTGTGGCTGGGGACCCGCACCTGAGAGATTTCATTAAACCCCCAGGAGCTGCATCTGCGCTCCACTCTTTGCAATGTGCTCCCGCTTATGCGGTCCTTGAGCCGCATTAGTGACCTATTGCCCATAGGCCTTAGTCCTTACCTGCGAGCTCCAACCCGCTTCTGCGGCACTGCACCTGCTGTCCTAGCTCCGCAGGTCCAAAACCAACAGGTTCAGCAAAGTTCAGAAATTCCTAAGTCCAATTCAACTTCCGTCAAGTATCTGAAACTCACCCGAGGTCCCCTAGACCTCAACCAAACATACCAACCAATCCTAAAATATCATACGGACTCAGTCCAACTATCAAATCACATCAAACAACGCTAAAACCACGAATCACCCTCCAATCCAAGCCTAATGAACTTGAAATCTCAAGAATTCAACAACCGATGTCGGAACCAACCAAACCATGTCCGATTGACCCCAAATTATGCACACAAGTCACATTTAACACTACAGAACTGTTCCAACTTTCGAAATCGGATTCCAACCCCGATTTCAAAATTTCACTATCGATCCGAAAACTTCAAAAATTCAATTTTCGGCCTTTCAAGCCTAAATAAACTACGAACCTCCTAAACAGAATTCGAACACGCCCAAAATCCCTCAACGAAGCTAACGAAATTGACGGAATTCCATTCTGAAGCCGTCTTCACACTGTTCCGACTACGGTCCAAATTCTAAAGCTTAAGCTCTCATTTAAGGACTAAGTGTCCCAAAATACTCCGAAACTCAAACGAAGCTTTTCGGCAACTCACAATAGCATAAACAAACACAGGAAAAGCAGTTAATAGGGGATCGGAGCATTAATTCTCAAAACGACCGGCCGGATCGTTACATTGCTCAATTCCATGTGAATATGAACTTGAACTTGGCTCTCAGACATGGCAAGTACTAACATTCCTATAATCTGATCACTCCACTTCGAAAACATGCCAGAAAAGTTATTAATGCTAATATCGAGCACATGCAAATTTAAGGAATAAAGGATTTTTGGTGATTCACCTATGAATTTGTTTTCATTTATGCGTAGATCATCAAATAACGATTGGATGACAAGATATGTTGGCAATTCACCTGAAAATTGATAGTTTGAAATATCTAATACTTCTAGATTTGTCCTGTTACAAATGCTGAAAGATATATGACTCTCTAGACATCTTTTGCACATAAGGTTTGAAAATACTGATTTTATATTTGTATGAAGTTACCCACTTAATCGATTCTATGATACATCAATTGCTTTCATATCAGGTTGGGTATACGGAGGTCGATCGAAAAATCCTATGAAAGCATTACTACCCATTAGAAATGTTTCAAATGTGTTATTCTTCCGTAGAAAATTTGAGAAACTTCTACTATTTTTTTTTTTTTTTTTGAAAGATGAATTATTCTCATTTTAATAGTAAAGAAAGTTAGGTTGTGTTTGAAGGTTGTAAATGTAATTCGAAATGGAAAAGTAATTCAATTGGAATATTCGTATTCTCGAACCCCAATATTATTGTCATCATTTATCAATACTAGTCTCTATGCACGTGTAATTTATGTGCAAAAAAACACATGCACATTGCACTTGTATTTCACCTTAATTAATATAAAATCGAAAAGGATAAATAATGAAAATATGCATGCCTCACGTTCCACCTTTTAAGTATTTGAAATGTACACTTTTGATCCTTTTGTTTATGAAATTTCACAAATTATACTAGTGCCTATAAGAAAGTGTTAATAAAACTTTACCGTATGTCAAGGGGAAGAGAGGGTGTGTTAACCTCCAAAGTTAAAGTTATGGGGGCAATAGGAATAAGATATAGTTTAAAGTATGAAACGTGTAAAAGACATGATAGTTTAAGGGGTTTTAAGCCATTAACTCATAATAATTTACATAAAAAGTGATTATGACGTAGAGAAGAAAAATATGATAAGTAGCTAAAAAACTTATGCAGAATATATCCATATTTACGAACTCATCTTTTTCATTTTCAGTATTTGATTGGAAAAGATGTTTCTATCAAATATTGTGTAATTAATATGCAATTGTGGTCCGCAAAATGAAGGATTGTCCTTATAGCTGATTTCATCAAATGTACTAAGCTGGCTTTAGGCCAAAAATAATGCTTAATAAATTATTGTTTAGTAAAGACCGAATGAAGCTCCAGTTCCTCATCAGGTACTCTACCACTCGAATTGTTGTAGGAGAGATCTAAGCATCCAATTTTCATGCAAAATGAAAAATATTTTTGGACTTGCTCTAGTGAGATTGGTATGTGAAATGTTTAAAACTTGTATGGCACCTATGTTTTCAAGCTCAATAGGAATTTCACCACTTAATTGATTTAGAAAAGATTAATTCCAGACATGTAAGAATTATATGATGTTACCTTATGCTTAAGGGGAAAGATTTTATTGTGAGTTCTATTTTCAAGCTGATCTTTTGAGAAAAAATCTAGCATTAGTTCAAAGCAGGATAATAAAGATAATTTGTCAAGAAGAAAAAGCAAATCCAAGTTTTGGCAAGTGGAACCATGTCTTGATTTTTGAAAAACTATCTTTAGGTTGCTTGTGTTACTGAAGCAGCAAGGACATGAACCAGCAAACTTATTTCGAGACAAGTCAATCATTCTTAATGCTTGTATATGGCATTGATTATTTGAAATTTTACTTATAAATTGATTTCTTTTAAAAAGAAGAGTTTCAACTCTGAAAGGTCAATTGGATAATTGTTGCTCCCAAACGCACACGCAAGTATATGTGGTCGTATTGTGTAATAAAATAATAAATCAGGTGTCGAACCCACAGAGACTTATATCGACTACCCACTAAATTCACCAAGATTGTTATTCAGTCAAGCCAAATTCGAGTTCAAGAATGTGATTATACTAAACTATAATTCTAAGTAGTAACTAAATTATCAAGCAGTAAAATGATTGTATGTATTCAATAGAGACAAATATTCCAGGGTTGTGATCAAATCACCAATCCTTTTGTGTTCTAGTTAACTCTCCCTTTCATACAATTCATTCATGGTTGCTAATTAATCGATAATTGCTCTCATAACCTTCTCCCGAAGTACTACTCGCCTATTCAAAATAGAGTAATGCCTATATTCCTATGAATTAAATCTATTAAGAACGTATTAACAACAACAACAACAACAACAACAACAACAACAACAACAACAACAACAACAACAACAACAACAACAACAACAACAACAACAACAACAACAACAACAACAACAACAACAACAACAACAACAACAACAACAACAACAACAACAACAACAACAACAACAACAACAACAACAACAACAACAACAACAACAACAACAACAACAACAACAACAACAACAACAACAACAACAACAACAACAACAACAACAACAACAACAACAACAACAACAACAACAACAACAACAACAACAACAACAACAACAACAACAACAACAACAACAACAACAACAACAACAACAACAACAACAACAACAACAACAACAACAACAACAACAACAACAACAACAACAACAACAACAACAACAACAACAACAACAACAACAACAACAACAACAACAACAACAACAACAACAACAACAACAACAACAACAACAACAACAACAACAACAACAACAACAACAACAACAACAACAACAACAACAACAACAACAACAACAACAACAACCATTAAATTCCACCAGTAGGGTCTGGGGATGGTAGAATGTATGCAGATCTTACCCCTACCTCGGAGGGGATAGAGAGACTGTTTCCGGGAGACCCTAGGCTTAGAGACAATAGATATGTGACAACAAAACCCGAAAAATAATATCAGTAACGTGAGAGACAACAAATAAATGGAAAAGCAGTAACACAAATATTATGCAAAAGTGTGAAACGCAACATAAATTGCTAGCAGTGCTAGACAAAACACTATCATACTCGTCGGTACAAAGAGGGAAACCGGGACAAGGGGAAAACCACTCGAATACCCGTTAACCTACAACCCTAATGCTCGACCTCCACACCTTCCTATCAAGAGTCATGTCCTCAAAAATCTGGAGTCGCACCATGTCCCGTCTGATCACCTCGCCCCAATACTTCTTAGGTCCGCCCTCTACCTCTTCTCGTACCTGCCAAAGCCAACCGCTCACACTTCCTAACCAGGGCATCTAGGCTTCTCCTCTACACGTGTCCTAACCATCTAAGCCATGCTTCCCGAATCTTGTCATCCACCGGAGCCACGCCCACCCTCTCCTGAATATCTTCATTCCTAATCTTATCTATCCTATTGTTCCCATACATCCATCTCAATATCCTCATTTCTGCTACTTTCATCTTCTGGATATGTGAATTCTTGACTGGCCAACACTCAACCCCATACAACATGGCCGGTCTGACCACCGCTTTATAGAACTTACCTTTAAGTTTTGGTGGCACATTCTTGTCACACAGGACTCCAGACGCTAACCTCCATTTCATCCACCCACCTCAATACGGTGCGTAACATCTCCGTCGATTTTCTCATCTCCCTGGATAATTGACCCTAAGTACTTAAAACTTTCTCTCTTGAGGATGACCTGTGAGTCAAGACTGACTTCCACACCCTCTTCCCCCATTACGTCGTTGAACTTACATTCCATATATTCCGTCTTAGTCCTAAAATACTTGAAACCTTTAGACTCCAGGGCATGCCTCCATACCTCCAGTCTCCTATTAACGCCGACTCGCGTCTCATCAATCAGGACTATATCATCAGCGAATAACATACACCATGGCACCTCTCCTTGGATATGGTGTGTCAGTGCATCCATCGCCAGGGCAAATAAAAACGGGCTGAGCGCAGATCCTTGGTGTAACCCCATAACTACCGGGAAAGGTTCTGAGTCACCTCCCACAGTTTTAACCCGAGTCATAGCTCCATCATACATATCCTTTATTGCCCTAATTAAGCCTTAGGCACACCTTTCACCTCCAAACACCTCCAAAGGATGTCCCTAGGGACCTTTTTCATACACCTTCTGTAGGTCAATAAACGCCATATGCAAATCCCTCTTCCTATCCCTGTATTTTTCCACCAACCTCCTAATAATATGGATAGCTTCCGTAGTAGAACGACCCGGTATGAACCCAAACTGATTTCCCGCATATAGATACCGCCCTCCTTATCCTCCCTTCCACCACCCTCTCCCAAACTTTCATTGTATGACTTACTAACTTGATACCCCTGTAGTTGTTACAATTCTGGATATCACTTTTGTTCTTATACACCAGAACCATTGTACTCCACCGCCACTCATCAGGCATCCTCTTCGTTTTAAAGATAACATTAAACAACCCAGTCAGCCACTCCAAGCCTGCTTTACCCGCATATCTCCAAAACTTTACTAGAATCTCGTCTAGTCTGATCGCTTTGACCCGACTCATCTTACGCATCACACCCACGACCTTCTCAACCTTGATGCGCCTACAATACCTAAAGTCGCGGTGACTCTCAGAGTGACCCAATTGCCCTAACACAATGTTTCCATCCCCCTCTACATAGAGAAGTTTATGAAGGTACGACTGCCATCTTTGCCTAATCTGGGACTCTTCCATCAATACTCGACCGTCCTTGTCCTTAATGCACCTCATTTGATCCAAGTCGTGAGCCTTCTTCTCTCTCGCTTTGGCCAACCAAAAAAACTTCTTGTCCCCACTTTTGCCCCCAAATTCCTCATACAGCCGACCAAATGTAGCAGTCTTAGCCTCTGTGACCGCTAATTTTGCCTCCTTCGTAGCCTCTTTATATCTTTCTCTATTCCCTCTCCTCTGATCCTCGTCGGTTCTCTCTATTAACTTTATGTAAGAACGCATTAAGATTATGATATTTAATTAAGCACAATGACTAAGTATATTCCTATCCTAACCACAAATCTGCCCCTTCCATCCCCCCCCCCCTTAGAGTTAAGATAATGCTCTCTTCAATTCTTCTCTAATCTAAATATGGCTTTCCCAAATATAGCATAGATAGTAAATAGAACCTAACTGTTGGCCAAACAATTAAGCAATTAATCACAAAATTGAAGAAACAACCATATATTAGTGAATTGTAATCAAGGTTAAGTCAATATTAAACAACAATATTCATTGCTAAATCACAACCCTAGAACTATAGGTTTTAGCCACTCATGATAGCATCAAACAAATTCATAAGTGTTGGATAATTGAAAATACTAAGAAAAGATGAAGAAAATGAGATCTCTTCGCTCCCGAATGTTTCCCATGTGTATTCTCTCTTCAAAGTGGGTCTCCCCTTTAAAAATAAGCTTAGTCTTGCTTTTATACGTGTTGGGTAGGTCTAGGGCCGAAATAACCTTATCCCGGGCAAAGTTGGACAGAAATCCCGTCACCAGCGCCCAGCCCAGTGCTAGGCACCGTCCCTGGCATTGGTTTGTTAAGTCTTCTGTCTTGGGCACCACATGTAGCGTGGGGCGCTGCATGTGGCGCTAAAAATCCCACTTTCTCTTTTTTCGTCCATTTTGGCTCTAATCTTGGACCTTTAGCCCCCAATTCTTCCGGATCATTCCTACACATTAAAACACCTCGAATTACTATAAATCAACACATTTTACATCCTAAATCCACGAAACAAGAGTAAAACATGAGGCGATATACATATAAATATATATATATTTTAAACTAAACATCAACACCCCATACTTAGACTCTTGCTCATCCTCGAGTAATGGGACTATCAAATATACCCCCAACTACGTACAAGTATCAACTATAGAGGAGCACTTCAACTTTTAACCATACATTTTACCCTTGACTATGATCAGTACCGGCAATCAAGTATGAACATACAAAATTCACTTTCTTCTCGCTTTAAGCATGCCCAAGTATAACATTTCAATTCAATCAATTCCAACAACCTATTTGTAACCACCCAACCTCAAAAGCCGACTTGTAACCACCAAGCACCCTCAACTCGAGTACTCACCCAACAAGAGAAATTTACAACATTGCCAATCATTCATGAGATCATATGCCCTCACCAACAAGGAAAGAGTGAATATAGACTAGTCCACACATTCAAATATGCCTTTGAAAATAAATTAAGGACATCACACACAATTGAACAAAATTCGCTCACTCTCACAAAGAAGCATCCCGTGATCGTACCATAAGCTTGCCCGTAGTGTACATCTCTACTAATTGAAGCTAGCCACATCTAGGATCAATTAGGACTTTAAGGTTGTAATGTAGACTAAGGAACGGGTATGATACATTTAGGAATAGTGACTAACCATCCTAAGCATTTTAATACACTACACTCACAATTTGAGCACATATTCTTCTCAACTAATTCACTTGCCACACACCATATGCAACATAGCCCTTACTTTTATTAAGCACTTCTATACTCCCACTAGCACAAATTAATAAGATTTGGAGGTGTATATTTTTCTACATACTTTGACTATCATTTTTTTCTCTTTAAATTTTCTTTTTCTTTCTGTATTTTTTTTTCACACACTCCATACATTAAAGTTCATCGGCTAGTGACTTTTGATTTCAACTTTAGTGCACCAATGGGCTCTTCCATGGTTTTACTCAAAAGCTACTCCCCAAATCCCTCACCTTACTTCTTTTAGCGACTAAGTGCCTTAGGGGGTAAAGGTTCAACAATCTCAAATTAAGAACAAAATAGGGATATGACTTGTAATGTAGTTGCCAAAAGAAAGGTCTATCGGCTCAAAAGGGCTAGCAATGGAAATTTTTTATTTTTATGTGACAAGCACATCTATGATCAAGCAAAAAATGCATATGTTATCTCCTAGATTAGCACAACTTAATAATTTCTCTTCGATTAACACACGGGACAAGTTCTAGACTACACAGGATAGCACAGAAGATCATAAATCCTCACACACATTGCACATGACTCAATCAAGGCGGTTATGTTCAACTCTCAAGTTAAGCAAGCACACATAACTGAGAAAATTTAAGCAATGATGTACTATGTGGCATACAAGTCAAACAACTGAGAAAAAGCGTCACAAAATAGGCTATTTACTTTACTTAGACGCCACAGTTCAAACCAAATACACGGGAAGATAGAATGTATGTCATAGCCTAATATGTTAGCATCAACCATGTCAATGAGTATCTCAGAGCAACTCCGTTTCTTCCGAAATTACTCCTAAAAAAAATAAAGTACCCGTTTCGAGCTACATCCTTGGAAAAGAATCGACGGCCAAGGAAAAATCAAGAGATACTACCTAACTATCCTAAAAAAATCTTTTTGTATTTTTAATCGGACTTTATACCTCAAGAAATTGCCCAACGGATCCATCATCGGGAAAAGTTCGAGCTTTTTCTATTTTGTTTTGTTTTTTTGTTTGAAAACCTAGACTATGTCTACTACGAGTTCTAAAATAAAAACTAATAACAAAATAATTTTATACAATTACACTTCAGAAAGTAGTCTCCCCACCTCACACTTATTTTATGCATAGTCCTCGATACATGATTACAGAGAAAAATATTAAAATATGGGTGAGAATATACTCTCTGAGAGCCTCTTGTGCCTAGCTAGCACATGATCCTCAATATTAAGGGTCAGGACGACCCCACACTTAAGCTCAAACATGCTCCTGAGCTTCACTTCGGGTACTCAGACTTCCCCTACTCTGAAAAAACAAAAAATAACACAAAACTTGACACTATATAAAAAATGACAATAAAAAAAATTAAAATACAGATTGGATTGCCTCCCAACAAGTACCTTATTATAGTAGTGGCACGACTCTGCTACTCTGCTCAGGCTGGGCGCTTTCTCTTATTCTTCTTTCTTCCATGAGTCTAGCCTTTTTGCACACTCTCGGAAGGTCTCCTCTTTCATCTCTGGATCTTTTCTCAATCATTTTTACACACTCGGCTTGCAACACCACCTCCTCTAACTCAGTTATCTCATCTGGATTATTACAATTCACACAAGGACTCCGCTCTATCCCCTTCAATTCTACCACAGTAATGCACAAGTCATCATAATGCTTGGGGAGCTTAAGTTCCTTGTACACATTAAAAGTTATTTCCTCATCTTCAATTTCTCTTCCCTCACATCAATAATTGCTCCACCAGTAGCTAAGAATGGTCGCCCCAAAATAATGGGAACTTCCTTATCTGCCTCGTAATCAAGAACAATAAAATCAACAGGAAGAACAAACTTTCCAACTCGAACTAACACATCCTCAATAATTCCTTCTGCCATAACTACTGACCTATCTGCTAACTATAAAGTGATTGTCGTAGGTCTAAGCACCCCCAATCCAAGTTACTTGAACAAAGAGGATGGCATCAAATTTATACTAGCCCTTAAATCACACATGGCCCTACCAATTTCTTGT
The DNA here is from genome assembly GCF_000393655.2 of Nicotiana sylvestris. Classification (NCBI taxonomy): domain Eukaryota; kingdom Viridiplantae; phylum Streptophyta; class Magnoliopsida; order Solanales; family Solanaceae; genus Nicotiana; species Nicotiana sylvestris. The sequence continues at coordinate 53,633,981 of NC_091057.1, read as the reverse complement.
TTTCCAAGAGATAGAGGAATTGTGAAACTCCCAGGATCTTTCAACTTAGGAGGAAGTTTACTCTGAACTCTAGTACTACACTCTTCAATAAGTGCAACTGTTTCAAACTCTGTATGTCTTTGCTTTTTGACACAATATCTCTAAGATACATTGCATACTTAGGCACTTCCTGCAAAATTTCCACCAAAGGCAAATTTACACGCACTTGGCTCAAAATATCTAAGAATTCTTATAATAAGCATCATTTTTTTGCTTCTGTAGTCTTTATGGAAACGGAGGTGGTGGCCTTGTCACAATTACTGGCTCATATCCTTTGCTCTCTTTCTCATTCTCCTCAACTGGCTTGAGAACTAATTCTCCTTCAGACTAGCTGTATACTTCTTTTTATTTGAAATTTCTTCTAATGCTCTTCCATTTCTCAACGTAATCGCATTGACTGGAGCTTTAGGATTAGGTTCAGTATCACTAGAAAGATCCCTAACTGGCCGAGTATTTTGGGCACTACCAAATTGTCACATTTGTCGCTCCAAATTTCTCATCGCTGCTGCTTGGGTCTGCTGGTCAACCATTATTTTTTTTTATCATCTCTAATGTTTGGGCCTGCTGGCCAGCCATTAATTTCTTCATCATCTCCTCAAAGTGACTCGTCGAGTTTGCATGTTGTTCAGCCTGAGGTGGTCTATATTGTTGTTGAGGTGCTTGTGGCCTGTATTGATTCTGAGCACCTTGGTTTCTACCCCAAGAGAAGTTTGGATGGTTTCTCCAGTTAGGATTGTAAGTGTCCCCATACTGATTTGCCTGGCCTCGATTTGCATAACCCACAAAATATACACTCTGGATTTGCTGGGCATAGATTGTTCATGTGACCTTCTCCACAGACTTCACAAAATATTTGAACCTGTTGCACTGGCTGGGCTTGTTGCTTGTTAATAACCAAGTTCATCTGATTGACTTGGTTGGTCAATGTGGAAATTTGCACTGATAATGCAGAGACGCCATCTAACTCGAGAACCCCTGCAGATTTTCGCACCGTGTGTCTGCCAATTTCTTCTTGCCAATCCGGATTGCTTTTGGAGAATTTGTTCAATAATACATATATCTCATCAAAGCTCTTCTCCAACACTTGACCTCCAGCTGCAACATCTACCACAATCTTTGTCTCAAGATGTAGCCCTTCTATGAAAGTGTGAGCTAACACTTCGTTTGTCTGATTATGATGAGGACATTCTCTGAGCAGCCCGTTGAAGCTCTCCCAATCTAAGTATAAAGACTCTCTGGATTTCTATTTGAAGGCGACTATCTCACTTCTGATCTTTGCAGTTTTGCCTGAAGGGAAGAACCTTGCCAAAAATTTCCTTGCCAGATCATTCTATGATGTAATAGAATTAGCTGGTTTAGCCTTTAACCATCGATTTGCTTCGTCCAACAGAGAGAACGGGGAAAGTGTGAGCATCACAAGTTTGGAGTGACTCCGTTAGAGATATAAGTATCAATAATCTCCAAGAAATTCAGGATATGTTATTGTGGATCCTCATATGGAAGACCCATAAACTACCCATTCGCATGAAGTAGCTAGATCATGCTTCGTTTCAACTCAAATTGCTCAGTGATCCTGGGCTTCACAATGATAGAGGTTACATTAGTAATGCTGGGCATTGCCACCTCCTGAACAACCATATGTTGCTCCTTGTTCACAGGAAATTGAACAAGTGCCTGAATATTCTTCGTGTCCTTTTCTTCCCTCAACCTCCTATGAAATGTTCTCTCAGGTTCGGGGTCAAAGCCTTGAAGTCTGTCCTGGCTTATGACCCTACGCATTCAATTAAAGTTCCTGAGATCAGAGCAACAATCAAGTAACATTAGACTTGATGAAATAACCCATGAAAGCAAAAACTAGAAAGTAGTCAATATTCAAGTCTCCGGTAACAGTGCCAAAAACTTGTTGCTCCCAAATGCATACGCAAGTATATGTGGTCGTACACGTGATAAAATAATAAGTTGAGTGTCAAACCCACAGAGACTTGTATCGACTACCCACTAAATTCACCAAGATTGTTATTCAGTCAAGCCAAATTTGAGTTCAAAAATGTGATTATACTAAACTATAATTCTAAGTAGTAACTAAATTATCAAGCAGTAAAATGATTGTTATGTATTAAATAGAGACAAATATTTCAGGGTTGTGATCGATTCACCAATCCGATTGTGTTCTAGTTAACTCTTCCTTTCATACAATTCACTCATGGTTGCTAATTAATCGATAATTGCTCTCATAGCCTTCTCCCAAAGTACTACTCACCTATTCAAAATAGATTAACGCCTATATTCCTATGAATTCAATCTATTAAGAATGCATTAAAATTACGATATTTAATTAAGCACGGTGACTAGTTATATTCTTATTCTAACCACAAATCCGCCCCTTCAAAGTTAAGATCATGCCCTCTTTAATTCTTCTCTAATCTAAACATGGTTTTCCCAAGCATATCATAGATAGTAAATAGAACCTAACTGATGGGCAGACAATTAAGCAATTAATCACAAAATTTAAAAAATAACTATATATTAGTGAATTGTAATCAAGGTTAAGTCAACGTTAAATAACAATATTTATGTCTAAATCACAACCCTGGAACTATGAGTTTTTGCCACTCATGATAGTATCAAACAAATTCATAAGTGTTGCATAATTGAAAATACTAAGAAACGATGAAGAAAACTGAGATCTCTTCGCTCCCCGAATGTTTCCCGTGTGTATTCTCCCTTTAAAATGTCATCTCCCCTCTAAAAATAAGCTTAGTCTTGCTTTCATATGTGTTGGGTAGGTCTAGGACAGAAATAACCTTGTGTCGAGCAAAGTTGGACAGAAATCCTGTCACCGGCGCCCAGCCCAGCACTAGGCACCGTCCCTGGCGCTGGTTTGTTAAGTCTTCTTGTCTGGGGCGCTGCCTGTAGCGCAGAAAATCCCACTTTCTCTTTTTTTTGTTCGTTTTGGCTCCAATATCGCACTTTTCGCCTCCAATTGCTTCCGGATCATTCCTACAGATAAAAACACCTCGAATTACTATAAATTAACACATTTTACATCCTAAATCCATGAAACAAGAGTAAAACATGATGCGACCTCCTATGAAATGTTCTCTCAGGTCCGAGGTCAAAGTCTTGAAGTCTGTCCTGGCTTATGACCCTGCGCATTCAATTAAAGTTCTTGAGATCAGAGCAACAATCAAGTAACGTTAGACTTGACGAAATAACCAATGAAAGCAAAAACTAGAAAGTAGTCAATATTCAAGTCCCCGGCAATGGAACCAAAAATTTATTGCTCCCAAACGCACACGCAAGTATATGTGGTCGTACAAGTGATAAAATGATAAGTCGAGTGTCGAACCCATAGAGACTTGTATCGACTACCCACTAAATTTACCAAGATTGTTATTCAGTCAAGCCAAATTCGAGTTCAAGAATGTGATTATACTAAACTATAATTCTAAATAGTAACTAAATTATCAAACTGTAAAATGATTGTTATGTATTCAATAGAGACAAATATTCCAGGGTTGTGACCGATTCACCAATCCTATTGTGTTCTAGTTAACTCTCTCTTTCATACAATTCACTCATGGTTGCTAATTAATCAATAATTTCTCTCATAGCCTTCTCCCGAACTACTACTCGCCTATTCAAAATAGATTAATGCCTATATTCTATGAATTCAATCTATTAAGAACGCATTAAGATTACGATATTTAATTAAGCACAGTGACTAGGTATATTCCTATGTTAACCACAAATCCGCCCCCTCAAAGTTAAGATCATACCCTCTATAATTCTTCTATAATCTAAACATGGCTTTCCCAAGCATAGCATAAATAGTAAATAGAACCTAACTGCTGGCCAGATAATTAAGCAATTAATCACAAAATTGAAGAAACAACTATATATTAGTGAATTGTAACCAAGGTTAACTCAATGTTAAATAACAATATTCATGGCTAAATCACAACCCTAGAACTATGAGTTTTAGCCACTCATAATAGTATCAAACAAATTCATAAGTGTTGGATAATTGAAAATACTAAGAAAAGATGAAGAAAATTGAGATCTCTTCACTCCCCAATATTTCCCGTGTGTATTCTTCCTTCAAATTGGCATCTCCCCTCTAAAAATAAGCTTAGTCTTGCTTTTATACGTGCTGGGTAGGTCTAGGGCCGAAATAACCTTGTCCCAAGCAAAGTTGGACAGAAATCCCGTCACCAGCACCCAGCCCAGCGCTAGTCGCCGTCCTTGGCGCTGGTTTGTTAAGTCTTCTGTCTGGGGTGCCACCGGTAGTGTGGGGCGCTGTCTGTGGCACTGAAAATCCCACTTTCTTTTTTTTCGTCAGTTTTGACTCTAGTCTCGCATCTTTCGCTCCCAATTGCTTCCGGATTAGTTACATATAAAAATACCTCGACATACTTTAAATCAATATATTTTATATCCTAAATCCACAAAACAAGAGTAAAACATGAGGTGATATATGTATATATATATATATATATATATATATATATATATATATATATATATATATATATATATATAAACATCAATGATGCTTCCTACAAAAGTATTATCACTCAGATCTAAGGTAACAAACCAGAGTGATGCGAGAATATTATAAGTATAAATTTACCAGTTAGGTGATTCTTGTTAAGAAAAAGGTATTCTCATTAATAGAAATATTTTGGATTGATTCATTGTCAAGCCTAAAAACTTGAGATAAACATCAAAGATGGAATACAAATTCCATGTGAATATGACCTTGAAGTTGACTATGTGACATGGCAAGTACTAACAATCCTGTACTCTGACTACTTCACTTTGTGCCAGAAAAGTTATTATTGCTAATATCGAGCACATGCAAATTGATGGAAGAAAGAGTTTTTGGTAATTTACCTATGAATTTGTAGTTATTTAAATATAAATCTTCTAATGACAATTGCATGGAAAGTTATGTTGGTAGTTCGTCTGAAAATTAATTGTTTGAAATTAATGCTTCTACATTTGTCCCGTCACGGATGCTAGAAGATATATGTCTCTCGAGACATCTTTTGCTCATTCTCATAAATGCAAGGTTCGAAAATATTAAACTTATATTTGTGTGAAGTTGGCCACTTCATCGATTCTCTTATATGTTAATTGCTTCCACATCGGACTAGGTGTATGAAGGCCGATTGAAAAATCCTATGAAAGCATTACTACCCATGAGCAATATTTCAAGTGTGTTATTCTTTCGTAGAAAATTTGGGAAACTTCCATGATTTTTTCCCTAAAAGAACAATGCTTCTCATTTAACAGTAAAGAAAGCTAGGTTGTTGTTACAACCCATATCCACATGTGTTAGTTCATGCCATATATTAGTTAACATAAATTCAAGAAGGAATTATCTTTGAGATGATAAGAAGTCAATCCTATTGGTCTTAAGTGATACAAGAGTGTATAAGGGTGATTAACCAATATTAGAAGTTAAACGAATCAAGGATGTTGTAACTCGTATTTTCAGGTAATCTAGCGGTGCTTAATACACTCAAGAGGTCATTTATTAAGGTATTTTAATCATATAATATCCGTATCATAAGTCTTGAAGTCAAACGAGTTATGAAACAAAAGTCGACAAAAGTTGTCGCAACTTAGGTTCATAATTTTACTTAAACATTAGGTCAAATGTTTCTAATCTTTTCTCATAATTTACAAGGAATTACGGGGTGATCTACCCACCAAATTAAAGATCTATGAGTCTAGTTTCCAACGCATTAAACCGTTCATCGATACGATCTCGGAGTAGAGAGATATTCGCGTTTTCGCGAGACTGCGCCAAGCACCTCTCTATGGGGCCCACTAAGTCGGTTTAAGATATTTGGACCTATATAGGATGACTACAACCCGTTTTAAGTCATTTCTTTTCACTATTTTCAGACCTTAGAACCCTAGGAACATCCTCTCAAGGTTCTCTCAAGATTCAAGACCCAAAAAAGGGCAAACAACACAAATCAAGTGTCGGGAATTCCGTGGCGCTAGTAAGTCTCTTGTTCTTCTTGTTGTTGCTCATTTTTGTGTCGTTCCAGCTCGTGTGGGAGGTTGTTTTAAAGGGTATATGTTCTGTAAATACTCCCTAATGTTCTTAATATCAATCCTAGGTGATTTCAAGCCTTCTAAAGTGATTCTAGTGCCGAAAAACACTAATTGATCGCTAGTTTCATTTTTTTGTTGTTGTGGCAGCATTGGAGGGATATTTCTTGGAAATTTAAGGTCAAATTGGAGTTGTTCTTTCTGTATAAAGGTAAGGAACCTCTTACTCTATATGTATTTAAGATTATCCAAGTTGCGGCTAAGCCATTGAAGCTAGAACTTGTGAGATATATATCGAAAGGTTTGGTAGTAGTGTTATTGTTTTGTGGACTGTTTTGCGTTGTTGTTGGGCTGCGTATTTTACTACTATCTTGTGGAGTTTTGGAGGAGGAAGGGTGTGGAGAAACACCATATATATGTAGGTTTATGGGCTGATAGTTATTCGTAACATTTCCAGGTTGTTTGACACGACTACGGTGGTCGTCGTATGTATGGAGTGATTAGGCTGTGTGTGGACTATTTTGGGAGGCTCAATATGTTTATTATTGATGATGTTTGGGCTGTTTGGTGATTGTTTTGAATGGTGTGAGGTCATATATATAGGGGAGGTGCTGTCCGTTTCATCGTAAAATAGGTTGTGGTCGATACATAATAGTTATGACGCTTAAATGATAACGATAGTATCGTTTCTCTTATTGTAGACTAAGGAGTTTTGACAATTGCATAGCTTGAGATTGGGGAAGTATATACAAGGTATGTGAGGCTATCCCTTTCCTTCTTTTGCACGACTCCGATTGCACATAATGTAATGAACGATCTTCCAAGATACTCTACTCTTAGAAGCTAGCAGTACTTACATTGTTTTCCCTCTTATGGAACGATTGATGTTAATGTTGCTTCTCTTAGTCTTATGTTATCAATGTTGTTGGTACTTCCTGATTCTTATAAGGTTCATAGTGAAGAGTTAGTCCTAATAACGTGTACAGAGGATACCGACCTTACGTCACTCCGAAAGGTTTAGAATGTGATTCCATGAGTCGAGCATGCATTATATATATGTATCTATTTTACTCTACCGAGCCACGCTATAGTTGGCCGGGTACGGCACCTATTGTGCAACCACTGATCAGTTGGGTTTTACCGAGCTCCACGTGGCCGGGTACGATTCTACCGAGCCTATTATGGTCGGGTACGATATGATGATGATGATGCCCACAGAGGCGAATGCTTTAAAGGTTTATGTATTTATACATATGTATCATGCATTTCATGTAAGTAGCCCTCAGAGGTACTAAGATGTTACAGGTTGTATATTCTCTATCCTTGCTTACATTACTGATCGTATTTATGGTTCCTTGCCTTACATACTCAGTACTTTATTCGTACTGACGTCCTTTTATTTGTGGACGCTGCATGTCGTGCTGCAGGTCCTGATAGACAGGCAGGTGCAGCTCCCCCACCACAGTAGACTGTCCAGTTCAGCGGTGATTGGCGAGATCCCTTCTCCGGACTTGCCTTGGTCTTGGTATGCAATTTTTGTTATAGACATTATGGGTATGTCGGGGCCCTGTTCCGGCTATGTTGCAACACTTATGTTCTTTTAGAGGCTCATAGACAGGTGTCGGCTCATGTATAGTTTGGTATGCCTTGTCGGCTAGTTTTTGTTGTATAGTCTTTCATAGTAGCGTGGTAGCTCATACCTTATATGTAGTTTCTTGATTGTCTGGTCATCCCCTGCTATGTATATTCATGCCGTCATATTTTATTGCTGGTTGACCATGATCTAGGTCTACCATTTATATTGATCTCGTCAGCCCTAAAAGATAATAATGAAGGTTAGATGAAATGTGCGTTGGTGCTCGGCAAGTGTGGTCGGGTGCTAGTCATGGCCCTTCAGTTTGGGTCGTGACAAACTTGGTATCAGAGCAAGTCTGTCCTAGGGGTTGTCTATGAGCCGTGTCTAGTAGAGTCTTGATTATGGATGTGTAGCGCGCCACATTTATAATCAGGAGGCTACATGACATCTAGGGTTGTTACCTTCTTCCTGAATCTAGATCGTGCGTAGAGTTGAGTCGTAAGTGTTTGTCTCTAATATTCACCTTGTTTTTTTCAGTGATGCCTTCGACTAGGAAGCAAACGATTAGTAGACGGCTTGATACAGCAGCGGGAGAGGGTACCAGTCAGGTGCCCCAAGTCAGAGCAGGACAAAGTGAGGCTCAAAGTGAGATGCCCTCTCATACCTCATCTACTCCATCTCCTCCAGAGGATATTAGAAGGCACCCAGCGCCTCCAGTTCCTCCGTCTGGCACTCCAGACCAGGATATGCAGAGTGCTTTGCAGTTATTGACTAGCTTGGTAGCTGCTCAGGCTCAGAGGCAGAATACAGGTGCTGCTGAGAAACCAGTTAGTACAAGAGTTCGTGATTTTATTAATTTAGACCCTCCAGTGTTTACTGGATCAGACCCCAAGGAGGACCCACAGACTTTTATTGACCAGGTTCATCGTACACTTCGGGTTATGCATGTTAGTGATACAGAGGCAGTAGAGTTGGCTTCTTATCGGTTACGGGATTTAGCGGTTCTCTGGTATGATAGTTGGGAGAGATCCAGGGGTCCGAACCCTCCTCCAGCTGTGTGGAAGGAATTTTCTGAGGCCTTTCTTCGTCACTACTTGCCAGTTGAGATACGACGAGCTAGAGCTGATAAGTTCTTGAACCTTAGACAAGGTAATATGAGTGTGCGAGAGTACAGTATGCAGTTTGATTCTTTGGCAAGGTATGCTCCCCATATGGTGGCCGAGATGAGTGATAGGGTGCATATGTTCGTGAATGGGTTGGGACCACATCTGATAAATGAGTGTACGACAGCCTCCTTGGTGGAGGGCATGGATATTTCCCGTATTCAAGCTTATGCCCAGACCCTAGAGGATCGTAAGCGCCAGCAGAGGGCAGTTAGGGAGCAGGATAGGGGCCAGCATAAGAGGGCGAGATTTGCAGGGTATTCTGATGACTTCAGAGGCCGCATCAGGCCACAGTTTTCGAGGAGTTCGGCGCCACCTGTAGCTAGTGCTCCTCCACAGTTTCAGAGGCCTCGATATGATCGATCCTATTCTGGTCCAGGTCAGAGTTCGCGGGCATCTGGCTCGCAACATCACAGGGATACTAGTCAGATGAGACCCCCAACACCACATTGTGATCAGTGCGGCAAGGCCCACTTTGGACTGTGTCGTCGAGGTTCTGATGCATGCTATTCGTGCGGGCAGCCTGGCCATATGATGCGGGATTGTCCTAATAGAGGAGGTGATGGTATGGCTCAGCCGACTGGATCTGTGTCTGGTTCTTCCTCATCAGTTCGACCTCCAGCACGGGGTTTTCAGCAGTCGACAGGTCGTGGTAGGGGTAGAGGTGCAGTGCCGAGTTCGAGTGGTGCTCAAAATCGAACCTATGCTCTAGTAGGTCGACAGGATCTCGAGTCGTCTCCAGATGTTGTTACAGGTATTATATCTGTGTTTTCTTATGATGTATATGCGTTGATTGATCCGGGATCTACATTATCATATGTTACACCCTTTGTGGCTAATAAGTTTGGCATTGAACCTGAATTGATAAGTAAACCCCTCGCGGTATCTACTCCGATAGGAGATTCTGTGATTGCTAGAAGGGTATATAGAGGTTGCACTGTGATGATTTGTAGTCGTCAAACCTCGGCAAATTTATTTGAGTTAGAAATGGTTGATTTTGATGTGATAATGGGAATGGACTGGTTGGCCTCATGCTATGCAAATGTTGACTGTCGTACGAAGATGGTTAGGTTCCAATTTCCGGGTGAACCCATCATTGAATGGAAAGGGAACATTGCTACACCGAAAGGTAGGTTTATTTCCTATCTTAAGGCAAGGAAAATGATCTCAAAAGGTTACATTTATCATCTCGTTCGCGTTAGGGATGCGGAGGCGAAACCGCCTACTTTACAATCAATCCCTGTGGTCAACGAATTCCCAGATGTTTTCCCAGATGAACTCCCAGGCCTTCCTCCTGAAAGGGAGATTGAGTTTAGCATTGATGTGTTACCTGACACTCAACCGATCTCTATTCCTCCATACAGAATGGCCCCGGCAGAGTTGCGAGAGTTGAAGGTGCAGTTGAAGGACTTGCTGGATAAGGGCTTTATTAGGCCTAGCACTTCACCTTGGGGTGCACCAGTCCTATTCGTGCGGAAGAAAGACGGGTCGTTACGGATGTGTATCGACTATCGACAGTTGAATAAGTCTACTATAAAGAACAAGTATCCACTTCCAAGAATTGATGACCTTTTTGACCAACTCCAGGGTGCCAAGTATTTCTCTAAGATTGATTTACGTTCAGGGTATCATCAGGTGAGGGTTAGGGAGAAGGATATTCCAAAGACGGCCTTCCGGACAAGATATGGGCACTTTGAGTTCTTGGTGATGTCGTTCGGGCTAACAAATGCCCCAGCAGCTTTTATGGATCTCATGAATACTATATTCAGGCCCTATCTTGATGTGTTCGTGATTGTATTCATTGATGACATTCTAGTGTATTCTCGTTCGGAGGTGGAACATGCGGGCCACTTGCGGATAGTATTACAGACGCTTCAGGATCGTAAGTTATATGCTAAGCTCTCCAAATGTGAATTCTGGCTGAACTCAGTAGCATTCCTTGGCCATGTGATATCTGATGAGGGTATTAGTGTCGACACTCAGAAGATCGATGCAGTAAAGAATTGGCCGAGACCTACAACACCATCAGAAGTCCGCAGCTTCCTAGGGCTAGCAGGATATTATAGGCGGTTTGTAGAAGGATTTTCCTCTATATCATCACCATTGACTAAGTTAACACAAAAAGCTACCAAATTCCAGTGGTCTGACACTTGTGAACGTAGTTTTCAGGAGCTGAAGAATCGATTGACATCTGCACCAGTGCTCACTCTTCCTGAAGGAACAGAAGGTTATGTGGTATATTGTGATGCCTCAGGTATAGGTTTAGGGTGCGTATTGATGCAGCGTGGGAATGTGATTGCTTATGCATCAAGACAATTGAAGAAGCATGAAAAGAATTATCCAACCCATGATTTGGAATTGGCTGCAGTAATATATGCTTTGAAGATATGGCGGAACTACTTATACGGCGTCCATGTTGACATCTACACAGATCACAAGAGTTTACAATACATCTTCAAGCAGAAAGAGTTGAATTTGAGGCAGCGTAGGTGGCTTGAATTATTGAAAGACTACGACGTTGAGATATTGTATCATCCCGGTAAAGCCAATGTTGTGGCAGATGCTCTCAGCCGTAAATCAATGGGAAGCTTAGTACATATTGAGGCAGGTAGATGGGGGTTGATTAAAGAGCTTCATCAGCTAGCCAATATGAGAATCAGATTGTTAGACTCTGATGACGGAGGTGTTACTGTACAGAATACATCAGAATCATCTTTGGTAGCCGAGGTAAAAGCACGACAATATGAAGATCCTATCTTAGTACGATTAAGAGAAAGCATTCAACAGTGTAAAAGTATGGCTTTTGGGATCGGAAAAGACGGGGCACTGAGATACCAGAGCCGATTGTGTGTGCCTAATGTGGCAGGGTTGCGAGAGAAGATTATGAATGAGATTCATCAATCCCGATATTCCATCCATCCCGGCTCGACAAAGATGTATCATGATGTCAAGGAGCAGTATTGGTGGGATAATATGAAGAAGTCTATTGCTGAATTTGTAGCCCAGTGTCCCAATTGTCAACAAGTAAAGATAGAACATCAGAAACCCGGTGGATTGCTTCAAAATATAGAGATTCCGACCTGGAAGTGGGAGGTGATTAATATGGACTTCATTATTGGATTACCTCGCTCTTATCATAAGTTTGACTCCATCTGGGTGATAATTGATCGACTTACAAAATGTGCCCATTTTCTGCCAGTGAAGACAACTTACACGGCTGAAGATTATGCAAAGTTGTATATCAAGGAGATTGTTAGGCTTCATGGTGTGCCCATATCTATTATATCAGACCGAGGAGCTCAATTTACGGCTAACTTTTGGAGGTCTTTCCAGAAGGGTTTAGGCACACAAGTAAATCTCAGCACTGCATTTCATCCGCAGACTGACGGACAGGCTGAACGTACCATTCAGACACTGGAAGATATGCTACGAGCATGTGTTCTAGATTTTAAGGGGAATTGGGATGATCATCTTCCACTCATAGAATTCGCCTATAACAATAGCTACCATTCCAGTATTAAAATGGCCCCATACGAGGCACTATACGGGAGAAGATGTAGATCACCAGTTGGATGGTTCGAAGTCGGTGAAACAGAATTATATGGGCCAGATTTGATTCACCAAGCTATTGAGAAGGTGAAAGTGATACAGGAGCGATTGAGGACGGCACAAAGCAGGCAAAAATCTTATTCTGATGTCCGACGTCGTGATCTAGAGTTTGAGGTTGGTGATTGGGTTTTCCTGAGGATCTCACCAATGAAGGGTATTATGCGTTTTGGGAAGAAAGGTAAGCTGAGTCCAAGGTATATCGGGCCGTATAAAATTCTTCGACGGATTGGACAGGTTGCTTATGAGTTAGAATTGCCATCCGAATTGGAATTTGTCCACCCGGTATTCCATGTATCTATGTTGAGAAAATGTATTGGAGACCCTTCTCGAGTCGTCCCTATCAAAGATGTACAAGTTACAGAGGACCTATCATATGAAGAAGTGCCAGTGGCGATATTAGATCGGCAAGTCCGCAAGCTGAGAACAAAAGATGTAGCTTCCGTCAAAGTATTGTGGAGGAACAAAAATATGGAAGAAATGACATGGGAAGCAGAAAAGGAGATGAAGTCAAAATACCCTTACTTATTCCAGAATGAAGATAACAAGGATGCTGGTGGAAGACAGGATACATTGGAAGAAGAAACGGCTCTATGAGGTAAGCAATAATTTGAGAATACTCCTCCTTAATACAAAATGGTGATATGTAGATAATGTAAATACGCATAATGCTTTGTGTAGCCTTGTGAAGCCATATGTTGGGCTTAATTACATGCAAGTTTTTCTAGTGACCATTTTATAGGGGAAAATTGATCGGAAATTTCCATTGGAATCCACGGTGATTTAAACTCCCCATAAACCCTTACATTCGAGGACGAATGTTCCTAAGGGGGGAGGGTGTTACAACCCATATCCACATGTGTTAGTTCATGCCATATATTAGTTAACATAAATCCAAGAAGGAATTATCTTTGAGATGATAAGAAGTCAATCCTATTGGTCTTAAGTGATACAAGAGTGTATAAGGGTGATTAACCAATATTAGAAGTTAAACGAATCAAGGATGTTGTAACTCGTATTTTCAGGTAATCTAGCGGTGCTTAATACACTCAAGAGGTCATTTATTAAGGTATTTTAATCATATAATATCCGTATCATAAGTCTTGAAGTCAAACGAGTTATGAAACAAAAGTCGACAAAAGTTGTCGCAACTTAGGTTCATAATTTTACTTAAACATTAGGTCAAATGTTTCTAATCTTTTCTCATAATTTACAAGGAATTACGGGGTGATCTACCCACCAAATTAAATATCTATGAGTCTAGTTTCCAACGCATTAAACCGTTCATCGATACGATCTCGGAGTAGAGAGATATTCGCGTTTTCGCGAGACTGCGCCAAGCACCTCTCTATGGGGCCCACTAAGTCGGTTTAAGATATTTGGACCTATATAGGATGACTACAACCCGTTTTAAGTCATTTCTTTTCACTATTTTCAGACCTTAGAACCCTAGGAACATCCTCTCAAGGTTCTCTCAAGATTCAAGACCCAAAAAAGGGCAAACAACACAAATCAAGTGTCGGGAATTCCGTGGCGCTAGTAAGTCTCTTGTTCTTCTTGTTGTTGCTCATTTTTGTGTCGTTCCAGCTCGTGTGGGAGGTTGTTTTAAAGGGTATATGTTCTGTAAATACTCCCTAATGTTCTTAATATCAATCCTAGGTGATTTCAAGCCTTCTAAAGTGATTCTAGTGCCGAAAAACACTAATTGATCGCTAGTTTCATTTTTTTGTTGTTGTGGCAGCATTGGAGGGATATTTCTTGGAAATTTAAGGTCAAATTGGAGTTTTTCTTTCTGTATAAAGGTAAGGAACCTCTTACTCTATATGTATTTAAGATTATCCAAGTTGCGGCTAAGCCATTGAAGCTAGAACTTGTGAGATATATATCGAAAGGTTTGGTAGTAGTGTTATTGTTTTGTGGACTGTTTTGCGTTGTTGTTGGGCTGCGTATTTTACTACTATCTTGTGGAGTTTTGGAGGAGGAAGGGTGTGGAGAAACACCATATATATGTAGGTTTATGGGCTGATAGTTATTCGTAACATTTCCAGGTTGTTTGACACGACTACGGTGGTCGTCGTATGTATGGAGTGATTAGGCTGTGTGTGGACTATTTTGGGAGGCTCAATATGTTTATTATTGATGATGTTTGGGCTGTTTGGTGATTGTTTTGAATTGGTGTGAGGTCATATATATAGGGGAGGTGTTGTCCGTTTCATCGTAAAATAGGTTGTGGTCGATACATAATAGTTATGACGCTTAAATGATAACGATAGTATCGTTTCTCTTATTGTAGACTAAGGAGTTTTGACAATTGCATAGCTTGAGATTGGGGAAGTATATACAAGGTATGTGAGGCTATCCCTTTCCTTCTTTTGCACGACTCCGATTGCACATAATGTAATGAACGATCTTCCAAGATACTCTACTCTTAGAAGCTAGCAGTACTTACATTGTTTTCCCTCTTATGGAACGATTGATGTTAATGTTGCTTCTCTTAGTCTTATGTTATCAATGTTGTTGGTACTTCCTGATTCTTATAAGGTTCATAGTGAAGAGTTAGTCCTAATAACGTGTACAGAGGATACCGACCTTACGTCACTCCGAAAGGTTTAGAATGTGATTCCATGAGTCGAGCATGCATTATATATATGTATCTATTTTACTCTACCGAGCCACGCTATAGTTGGCCGGGTACGGCACCTATTGTGCAACCACTGATCAGTTGGGTTTTACCGAGCTCCACGTGGCCGGGTACGATTCTACCGAGCCTATTATGGCCGGGTACGATATGATGATGATGATGCCCACAGAGGCGAATGCTTTAAAGGTTTATGTATTTATACATATGTATCATGCATTTCATGTAAGTAGCCCTCAGAGGTACTAAGATGTTACAGGTTGTATATTCTCTATCCTTGCTTACATTACTGATCGTATTTATGGTTCCTTGCCTTACATACTCAGTACTTTATTCGTACTGACGTCCTTTTATTTGTGGACGCTGCATGTCGTGCTGCAGGTCCTGATAGACAGGCAGGTGCAGCTCCCCCACCACAGTAGACTGTCCAGTTCAGCGGTGATTGGCGAGATCCCTTCTCCGGACTTGCCTTGGTCTTGGTATGCAATTTTTGTTATAGACATTATGGGTATGTCGGGGCCCTGTTCCGGCTATGTTGCAACACTTATGTTCTTTTAGAGGCTCATAGACAGGTGTCGGCTCATGTATAGTTTGGTATGCCTTGTCGGCTAGTTTTTGTTGTATAGTCTTTCATAGTAGCGTGGTAGCTCATACCTTATATGTAGTTTCTTGATTGTCTGGTCATCCCCTGCTATGTATATTCATGCCGTCATATTTTATTGCTGGTTGACCATGATCTAGGTCTACCATTTATATTGATCTCGTCAGCCCTAAAAGATAATAATGAAGGTTAGATGAAATGTGCGTTGGTGCTCGGCAAGTGTGGTCGGGTGCTAGTCATGGCCCTTCAGTTTGGGTCGTGACAGTTGTGTTTGAAGGACGTGAATACAATTCAATATGAAAAAGTAATTCAACTGAAATTTTGGACTCCACACACGATTTTTAGTTTTTCCAACCCCAGTATTATCATCATTATTTATAAATACTAATCTTTATGCACGTGCAACTTATGTACATAAAGAAAAAATACACTCACGGAGAACGTATAATATATTTCATATTAATTAATATCAAAAAGATAAAATAATTAAAAAAATGCACTTACATTCCACCTTTAATTATTTGAAATGCACAATTTTAATCCCTTTGTTGGTGAAATTTCACAAATTATACAATTTATTAACTTTTAAATAACTCTATTATCCATGTGTTATGTTAAAATTGTATTGTTATTTTGTATTTAAAAATAATATTATTCTAAAAAAATACAAATATAACATCTTTCATATATAATGAAATATTTCAAGGATTAAAATCAAAATTTATTAATGACTGAGGATCAAAAGTATAATTAAATTACACAAAACGTTTCATAGTGTATAATAAAAGTAATTTAAAATGTTGTACAATATTCACGAGAAATTATATATTTCAATGCCATTGGCAGGAACACTTGACAAAAAACTCAAATTAATTTCTCTGTCATGGGCATAGTTGGAAAAGACTAAACCTTTCTTAGCCCCTGAAGTTAGGCAAAATAACTAAAAGACCAATAGAAACATGCCATAATTGAGCCAACTCTAAGGACCTTTTGATACTCTTCCCGTACTGTTCATTGTTCATCTTCCATATACAAATTTTCAGTCCCTCTCCCACTTCTCTATTTAGCATTCTCTTCTTTCGTCAAACAATGCATCAACTTCACATTAAACACAATGTAAGGTTCTTCATACACTCTATGCTTCTTTTTATAAAACAAACAAAAAAACAAATTAAAAAGCCATTTCTGTTTGTTTACATGTAAAAGTGATTTTTTTTTTTTCTTTGTGGGGTTTTTTCTTTTTGATCCGACAGTTTGGAGTTTGTATTTTTGCATAAAAGTTTGTTTTCTGGTTGAAAATATAGTTTTTTTTAAAGTTAAAAGTTTTATTTTAGTTGTATTTTAGGTGAGGATGACTTATTTTTACTTACTCTGTTTTAGAATTTTTCTTGTATTTGGTTTAAGTACACTGCGTGAAAATGTTAATTATAGCGTTGCATGTTTAATGGGAAGCACTAAAAATGGCATCTTTGTCTAATGCTTGTAGTTTCTGAAACACCCACTTTGTTTGTTTGCCGTGGGGTAGAAAGATTAATGTTTAATTATTTTCTTTGAAAGTTGTGATCTTGTTTATGAACAGTGAGATTCTTTCACAGTAATGCTGGATTACTGGGTATGACGTACATGCAAGTAAAAGTGTCCGTGCTGTCATTTTAGTTGTTGATTTAGTTTATTTTCAGTCCATTATAGGAGTCTTTTCAGTTTGGTTGGAGATTTGTATGTTGTTATAGTAGAACTTACAGATTTAGAGAACCTATAGTTTAAACTTCTAGGATTTGAACTTTATGGGCTCTAAATTCTTGGAAAGCGACATTAGGTGTTAGTAACTAGGTTCTGATTTTAATTTTCGTATGTATTCAGTAAGATTTCTTAATATAAATAAGGGTTTGGACTGAAGCTATTGGGTTTGGCCAAATTCGTACGTAACCTTCCAGCTCTGCCACTGGGTGGGAGTGGAGATAGCTAATGCACGGGGAAGAAACTTAGATAAAAGAATACCTTCTTGAGAACCCATAATTTTTTTTCTTTTTGATGACTGAGAAGTCTTTTGGCTTGCCTTTTACTCTTCTCCACTATAATATCAAGCTTGGTGAAATACCAACTTTTCAACTAGTTAACTGTACGTAGAAGGCATCTCGCACTGTACTATCTTTGCCGATGAACCAAAGTCATGGGCAGAGAACACATAATTTGTCTTAAAAGGAAATTTGTTGAGTAGGAAGATGAAATGGACGTAAATAGAGCACAATGGATGCAAGAGTATTCATATAATGGACCCCAACTAGTTTATAATTTTAGATTTTAGTTGTTGTTGGTGTAACTTCCTTCTGAATTGAATTTGAAATTCAAGATGTGGGTCATTTAACATTAAAGGAGGTACATTTGTGGTGCGCGAGTTGCTTCTACTTATTTTATTTTTTTGAAAAGTAGTAAAGAAAAAATGTTCTTTAAAGCGAGGTAAAGGTGGGGCTCAAGTAACTTTTGGTTTAGTATAATAGTAGTATGTGGTAGAAGTCGGTTGTTAGCACATAATATGGAAAAAACTAAGCAGAAACTTGGACGTTCGTTTTGGGACTGGGAGTATAGAAGTAAATTGCTTCTCGAATTTTATAGCAAGACTTCAATCATAAACTTCCCTTTGGCTCAGGTTTCAACTCCCTCTTTCCCTGTATAGCCGGTAAAATGATACTATATCCAAATATAATTACAAGATAATATGTAGATGTGCTTGATGAAATACTTCTGGCAAAATAAAAGCTGGTTAATACTTGATAAACATCCTGCATCTAATGTTATGATAATGATGCATACGTGCATACACATGGATGCATACACATGGATGCATGTGTACGCACACAGATACTTGCGTGTGTGTATTTATATAGTTCAAATGAGCTTGATGCATACTCTTTTTACACTGGAAAGCAATTTTAGGTTTGATGTATTCTCTTTTTACAGTGAAGAGCAATTTTAGGTTTGTTAACTGTTTAAGTTGAGTATCAAAGATTGAAAAGTTCGCTATCACAAATTGGATATATAGAGAATCTATTTCAGACATTGCAACTGTTCAAATTAGCAGTTCATTGAATCATAAGCATAGGCTTTGTAGTAGTGAAGGGAACTCTTGATAGAATTCAGGTTAATAGAGAAATCTAAGCAATTGGTATTGTGGAAAGCATGGAAAGAGAATGAATGTCTGCTTTAGTGCAGCAATATTTTGGTTGTGAAAATCATTAACATGGTAATATGTGTGAAAAGATAAATGAATAGAATGAAGCTTTCAGAATAGATTTGAGTGTGTAGTAATTTAAAGCATATTCTTGGCCAACCCAACCATTTTAGAGCTGAGTCACCTCGTTTACGTTTCCTCTCTGGTAGATAACAAGAAATGGATTGCTCTTTATGTTGAGCAGGAGAAAAACTTTTGGCGATTAGTATGGTAGATTATCTATCTTTTCTTTATATTCCAATCATAATTAGTTTGCTGGATAATCTGATTGAGAAAGCACATCTTTGGAAGCTAGGTTCTATTGCTATATTGGGGTATGTTCTTTAACTTGACTTTGAATTTTACGGGCTAAAAGAGGATTATTCATAGAGCAAAGCATTGAATTGATTCAGAATTAATCTTTTGTAAAGTGGGTAGAAAGAAAGTGATAAAGGATGTTAACATTATTTCCCTACTGAAAGCCAGTATGGATTGTGGTACTGTTTAAATTGGCAGAGTATTTAGATGATCACTTTGGGGTTGAATTGTATAGTCATTAGATGAAATTATACAGTTGATTATGATATCTAACCCGCCCCATGCTTGGCAACACCTTTTCAATTCTTTCTTTCCTCTGTCAAATCTGCATCTTTTTCGATTTAAACTGCTTACAGTGTTACCATTGCCTTTTCTCATTAAAATTGTAAAAATAGGAAATGTCGAGCTGCATGACAAGCATTTCTGAACAATTAATCCTTTTAATTTTTTCTTTCTCAATTAAGCTGAGATTTGACCTATACTTTTTCAGGTTACACGAACTTGAATAGCTGACCTGGATATTATAGTTTCTTAAACATATGCTTCTATTGAATTCTACCTTCTGAAGCATAAGGTAATAGAGGAGCATTACTATCAAATTCTAGACCAGTGATGGACTGCAACAAAGAAGAGGCGATCAGGGCTAGAGGGATTGCCGAAAAGAAGATGGAAAATAGAGATTTCATTGGAGCTAAAAAGTTTGTATCTAAAGCCCAGGAGCTCTTTCCTAATCTGGAGAACATTGAGCAGATGGTTTTGGTTTGTGACGTACATTGCTCTGCGGAGAATAAAACTTTTGGAAATGAGAAAAACTGGTACAATATTCTTAAAGTGGAGCCAACAGCTGATGATTCTATTATCAGGAAGCAATACCGCAGGTTAGCTCTCTTGCTACATCCTGATAAGAACAAGTTCCCTGGTGCAGCTGATGCCTTTACGCTGATTGGTGAAGCTCAAATGGTGCTTTTGGATCGAGAAAAACGAATGTTGTATAACAGTAGGCGCATTCCTTCAGGAAGATCTCAAGTACCAATGCAGCAAACAAGCTGCGGCCAGCCAGATATCAGGTCACATCCTTGGGTACAAAACAAGTTCAGAGTCAAATCGGAATTCATGAATCAGAATGGCACTCAATCAGGAGTGCCTAGAAGCCAACCAACTTTTTGGACTGTATGTCCATTCTGTTCTGTTAAGTATAAGTATTATAAGACCATGTTGAATAAGCTTTTGTGGTGTCAAAACTGTAAAAAGTCCTACACAGGTCATGAAGTAAATGCTTCAGATGCAACACCCGGAACCAATAGGAGTCAGCCTGCTTCCAAGAAGAATGGTACAACAAACCAAGATCATGTTAAAGATAGCTCCCAATACACTAGTATGAGCTCTGCAACCAAGAGAAGTTGTCAGAATAAGGCTGCTGATGAATTTATACAGTCAGAGCTTCCCTCAGAGGTTGGTCAGGAGTCTAATGGCAACGGAAACTCAGAAAATGCATATGGAAAAATGAACGAGGGCTTATCAAGGGAATATAAAAGGAAAAACACAAAGAGAAAGAATATATCAGCAGAATCTAGTGAAAATTGTGATTCATCAACGAGCATAGATTCTGAAGACGATATAAATAGTGAAGAGTGTGATCATCCGCCTAGGCAGACCTCTCAATGTCTCAGTGAGCAGAACCGGCGAAGATCTACTCGGTCTAGACAGCGCGTCACTTACCGTACGAATCTAAGTGGTGAAGAAGAAGAAGAAGACCCTTCGGCTCAAAATTTGTCTGAGGCAGCAACTCCCAATGGGGAAAATAAGAAATTAAAGGAAAGTTTTTCCTCTGAAGAGTACTTGCCGAACACAGGGCAGGAAGCTGAGAATGCAAATGCAAAAGCGGGTGTACCTGAAAAAGGCTGTGGACAAACCTTTGATCTTCCCTCAGATCTAGGGCCTTCTAATATGACTGAGCCAGAAACGTTTGAATATCCAGACCCAGATTTTAGTGATTTTGAAAAGGATAGGGAGGAATCTTGCTTTAAGGTTGGACAAGTATGGGCTGTTTATGATACTCTGGATGCCATGCCGAGATTCTATGCAGTCATCAGGAAGATTTTCTCTCCTGCATTTAAGTTGCACATTACTTGGTTAGAGCCCGATCCGCTGGATAAAAATGAAACCAAATGGCTATCTGAGGGCTTTCCAGCTTCTTGCGGTAGGTTCAAACTGGGAAACTCAGAATTCGCTGAAGATCATCCTATGTTCTCACATTTGGCATGTGCAAAAAATGAAAGTAGCTGTTCCAATACGATGAAGATATTTCCACGGCAAGGAGAAACTTGGGCAATCTTTAAAGATTGGGCTATGAAATGGTATTCTCATATTGAGAGCAAGAAAAAGTACAGTTACGAGTTTGTTGAGGTGTTGTCAGACTATGCTGATGATATTGGTGTTCATGTTGCATACTTGGGTAAAGTAAAAGGCTTCACTTGTCTTTTTGATCGAGCTGCAAAAAAATTAGGGGAAAGGGGCCCATTTCTAATTCCTGCCAAGGAGATATTTAGATTCTCTCATAGAGTTCCTTCGTTTAAGATGACAGGCATGGAGAGGAATAATGTTCCTGAAGGATCCTTCGAACTAGACCCTGCTTCTTTACCCATTGACCAACTAGGCATTTCTGTGTCTGCAGATCTTGATGTCGAGCATGGGAATGCATACAATGATGTCTCTTGTCCTAGATCTCCAGCAAAGAGGGTGAGACGAGAGGCACCTTCTTTGCCAAAATCAAACACAGGGTTTGAAGACTATCCGGTTTCTACAATGAATTCAGAACCGATGGCAAAGTTTGATAAAGATACATCAACTGTAGACAGGATGGAACGATGGGATGCTAAGCCTCACGGCCTTTTATCTTCTGCAGATGGGGTGGAAGTGAAGCTAAAATCCAAAGGAGATACATCTTCTGTTGATCTGAGGGGGAAATCTGATGGAAATGCACATCCTGCTGATAGACGATCCAGAATTAACTTAAGAAATAATTTATCCTTAGACCAAAGAGAGACAGCTAACCGTATGACGTACAATCGCATGAGTTCGGTAAATTCTGCAGAAAACTGTGTTGTATCAGTAGCTAATGAGGTTCCTGAACCCGAATTCTACAACTTTGATGCTGAGAGATCAGTGGAGAAGTTTCAAGTTGGTCAATTTTGGGCAATTTACAGTGATGAAGATGCCATGCCGAGGTACTTTGGCCAGATACAGAAGATAGATCCTATCCCCAATTTTATGTTGCATGTGGCATGGCTTTATGCCTGTCTGCCACCGAAAGGCATAATACAGTGGCGTGATAAAACAATGCCAATTGGTTGTGGAATGTTAAAGTTTCAAAATAGAAAGCTGCACAAATATCGGGAAACCAATGCTTTTTCGCATCAAGTAGGAGCACAACCTATGGAGAAGAAGGGTGTCTACAAGATCTTCCCCAGAGCAGGTGAAGTTTGGGCAGTTTATAAAAACTGGAGTGCTCAGCTGAAATGCGGCAAACTGGAAGATTGTGAGTATGAAATTGTTGAAGTTGTGGATGTTACTGATAAGTACATATCCGTAAAGTTCTTAATACGGGTAAACGGTTTCAAGT
Organism: Nicotiana sylvestris; assembly: GCF_000393655.2. Classification (NCBI taxonomy): domain Eukaryota; kingdom Viridiplantae; phylum Streptophyta; class Magnoliopsida; order Solanales; family Solanaceae; genus Nicotiana; species Nicotiana sylvestris. Next base: position 53,611,141 of record NC_091057.1, on the reverse strand, counting down.
CTGTCTACAAGCCTCAAGTGAAAGAAGAGGAAAATGGAACAGTGAAAATATCTCTAGCCGAGCAACTCAGGTTCTCTCATCAAATTCCTGCTTTTCGCCTGACAAAAGAGAGAGGTGGCATCGTGCGAGGTTTCTGGGAGCTTGATCCAGCAGCAATGCCTGTTTATTTACTTTGTACAGACTGAATAAAGGCGACGCGAAGCAGCATTTAGCTTCTCTTTATTTACCCTATCACAAAATGTGAAGATATTTGTACAGGATGGTCATGCCTATTATCTTATCTTTTCTTAGTTTATATTCTAGCCCCAAATGTGAAGGGTTTTGCACAGGAGTTAGTTTATATCTCTGGATACATTTGCTGAAACGCTCCCCAGGCTATGCCTTTGAACTTAGTTTAATAGTCTTTGTTTGAACTGATATGCAGCTTTTGTGAACAGCTAAATTATGAGTAATGGTTGCTCATTGCCTTGTTACCAGTTGAATGTTATGTTTAAGTCCTGAATTTAGCTCCTCTGGTTTCTTACTTCGCAGTTCAGTATTACATTGCTAATATTAGATGTGAAACAGTGAAAAGTAATCATGTTTTCTTTATTGTTTCCAAGCCAAGGTATACTACATTTTTAGTATAGGTACATGAGTTAGCTATAAAAAGATACTTTTTTCCGGGATATGGGCTCGAACCAGAGTCCGAGATCTCTGGTTAAGAGTAGAGGGATACTATCCATTTCACAATAACCGTTGGTGGTACATAAATGATATATTACTATGCACTCTCTTCTCTCTGCTAATGCCTCTCTTAATATCTCTTTTTCCCATTTAAGTTATTGTCGATGTTGGTGACAGTGCCGAGAATTTGAGCAATTTCACAATTATGTGGTCCAAGTTCATCATATAATAGCAAAATTATCAAAACTGAGAAGACTGAGGCTATAGGGGAGTTATGTTTGATGACGACGATGAGGTTGTTGATATTGAGACAACTTCTGCTTGTTTTCTTTCCTCAATTGAGTCAAAAAACTAAGAGAGGCAGCAATTCAGTATGTGTTGCAGGGTTCTTTTCATGGGGTTGTTTCAGAAACCAAAACACATGAAGAATGCCATAGATTAGCCAAATTCACATCCTGTATTGTAAGGCTAATGAGGAAGTATTTGAAGATTGATGTTCAGTTTGAATATGACTAGATTTTTAGCAACTTACCCTGCCTTGGAACTTACATTTTTGTCGATAGCTCAAGGAGGTACACAATCTTTGTGGTGATGGTTTCTGTTATTACATGGATACCACACTATTCCTTTTTTTAGTTAAAATTGTGCTTCAATATTGTAAGTTAGTGTTTTGATGCACTACATTTATTGTTCAAACAAACTTCTCGATTTTCAAAAAGAAGAAAAACAAAAGGAAAACTCGAGTTTATTATATTAATTATGATCGCTCTATTGGGTATACCAGCCGTCTATTTCGTATTTCGTATTCTGTATTTCATATTTCATATCTCTTATATATTGTTGTTATTTTTATTACGCATTTTTATGGTACTAATATATCATCTCCTATTGCTTTTTTGAGCCGAGGGTCTCCTGGAAACAGCATCTCTACCCTTCGGGATAGAGGTAAGGTCTGCGTACATATTACCCTCCTCATACCCCACTTGTGGGATTATACTGGGTTGTTGTTGTTGTTGTTGTTGTTGTTGTTGTTGTTGTTGTTGTCTATTGGGAGCTAGTATACATGACAAGTTTTCTTAAATTACACATAAAATAATACAAGGGAGTACGACAAAGAAAAAGAAGAAGAAAAATAAATTAGGAGCACTACAATCGAAGAAATAATCAAGCAACTAACAACGAGTAGCATGCCGAATATAATCAGAAAAGCCAATTAGCTTACTGTTATCCAATCAAAGTCTAACACAAGCTTGCTAGAAATATTTCCATAAAAGATAACACTACAACAACCACTCCAAGCAAGATCAAAAGTTGATAATACATCTAAAATCGATTACCAAACATGTTGAATTTGACAAATATTTGGACCTCAAAATTAATTGGGTATATGGTCTAGTGGTTTTATTCTCGCTTTGGGTGCGAGAGGTCCTGAGTTCGATTCTTGGAATGCCACCCTTTTTTTCTACATTTTCATACAACTAATTATTTTCCTTACAGATTATATATATAATTACATGTTTTATAACTTCTAATGAAGAAGCAAATCCAACCTTTTTTACCTCTCTTAGTTGGACGTGAAACAAGCCTTTGTTTTCCTTTTTGTTAAGAGAATATACGGTAAATGCTCGTAAGCCATAAAAATCATGGCCTTAAAATAGTTGAAATACATTTACTGAAAAAAAATAAAATAAAAATACTGCTACAGCAAGAGTATTAAAGTAAATATTTTTCTTTGAAAAAAAAAAAAGCAAGATCCATAATTGATACTACTATATTTTACTCTTATGTCTCATTTTATAATAATAGTATTAAATAAAAACTACGACTCAAGATATATATTTTTGTGTAATTTTATTAGAAACCTAACGATTTGACGCTTGTTTTTATATAAAATTTTGAACCAGTTTTTTTCTGAATGAACACGCGATAATCTAAACACATTAGATAGCGTGTAAATCGTAAAACGAGAACTTACTTGTTCTTTGTGAAGTGGAAGCGAAAATGGATTGAATTGCGGCTGAAATTACTGGTCGGTAGTGGTTGTCACGGTGTGTTGGAACAACCCCCAATTCTATAGTCTAGCCCCTTTCAGGATTGAGAGAGAGAAAGAGCGCATGGAAAAATACTGCTTAGAGTTTTATTTTAGTGTACACGGTAAGTGTACTTATATAGGGAATATTAGGGTTAACTAATAACCCTATTGAGCATTAGAGCACCCCTTATGGGTGGACCCAATATTTTCTACATCTCCCACTCACACATAATGGGAGTGCTCATCTAGCCTGAGAAACATATTCCCAGCTCATCTCCTCAATCATTCATACAGGGAAGTAGATCGTGCGACCAACATACTATGAGAGCTAAGTGTTATACATCTGTTAGGAGTATATAGCCTCTCGTCGAGTGCAAACCTGCAAGTAGATCATAAAGTATGCAGTACCCCAGATCATATAAATCACATTTGATATAGTCTCAAAATCTCATATATCATTATTTATTGTATTCACAATCATAACTCATAAGTTATAATAGTATTATGATTGGTGCACCAGTGAATACAAATAAATGAGATTCCATCAATGATCTTCCTCTTCTCATGATTCCTTTAACATTAGTATGACTGGTTTTCTAGATATGTTTCGCTAGACCGAATCTATGTACATGGTCTTTCGAAACACACTAAGATAGCTAACATCACACTAAGTCTCAAGTATATGATCGGAATCTCTAAGGGTACAAATCTTGAGCTATCATAAAAGCTCTAGGTCTCACACAACAATAAGTTGAGAATGGATTTATGTTAGCCCAATTGGTCGACATTAGCACACATGGTATGAAACATGTGCTACAATATTTTCTCCCTTTTCCCAAGGAGCGTATGTTTTTATCTCATAACGAATGTTGTACAAATGATATTTAGACACCATAAGTATCTAAATTTGAGTTTTTTGATCTACAATATCATTTTTAACTCACATATGGCTCACAAAGTATACTAGGTGAACGTTTTTAACCCTAATGACCTTATGTCATTGTTTAAGCGACATTCTGATTTTAAGCGAATAGCTCTCAAATTATCCTTATGATAATTTTGCTTAAAATCATGTCTCATCTCCTCACATCACTAAGATAAGGAGGCGATTTCCTGTGTGAGAAGGCCAACCTCTTGTCTACTCGACATACTTATAAAAAATGAACAAAGAATGTACATAACATTCAACAATAAAAATATATATGTATGTAAATCAACTTTATTGATAATCAAAGAACATCAGTTTTGTGAACACGGGAAAATAAATAACAAAATAAATTATCACAGAGTCTACGCAAGCCTTGAGACTTAGTGTGTTTCACAAATGCATCTCTAGACAAAGGCTTGGACAATGGATCTGCTAACATATCTTTGTAGACATATACTTCACATTCACTATCTTGTGTCTAACTATGTCTCTCGCGTAGTTATACTTGATATCTATATGCTTGGTTTTACAATGAAGCTTTGGGTCCTTGGTGGAGGATATTGCAGCCTCACTGTCACAGTAGACTAATACTAGTTCAGTATTTTCGGTGATATCCAACAAGTGCTCCAAGAACTTTTTCAACCAAACAACTTCTTGTGATATTGATGCGAGAGCCACATATTCGACTTCCATAGTAGATAGTGATACACATGATTGTTTCTTACTACTCTATGATATAGCGCTATCACTGAGTAAGAAAACATATCCTGAGGTAGACTTCCTCTCGTCTAGATCTCCTTCATGATCAGCATCATTGTATCCATCTAATCGCAGATCCCTGACGCCTTGATAACAAAGGGCATAATCAGCAGTTCCCTTCAAATATCTCATGATCCTCTTTACTGCTTGCCAATGTGCTAAACCTGGGTCGGTTTGATATCTACTTACCAAGCTAACTGCTTGATAGATATTAGGTCTAGTGCATACCATAGCGTACATTAGACTTCCGACTGCGCTTCTTTAAGGAACTCGGCTCATTTTTCTGTCTCTTCATGAGTCTTAGGACATATCTGATTTCCCATGGTATGGCCTTTATTGATAGGAGTTTCAACTAGGCTACTATTTTGCATATTGAATCGTTCAAGAACTTTTCTAATGTAATTCTCTTATGAAAGATACAATAGTTTCTTTGGACGATCTCTTGAAATCTTAACTCCAAGAATATATGCAGCTTTACCCATATCTTTCATCTCAAATTGAGATGACAACCATGAATTTATCTTAGTTATAAACTCCTTATTATTTCTAGCTATAAGTATGTCATCTGCATACAATGTTAAAATCACAAGCTTATTTCTTGATCACTTGGTATAAATGCAATGGTCTTCATCCATCATGGTAAAACCATTGGATACAAGAACATTCTGAAAGCATATATACCATTGTCTTGAAGATTGTTTGAGGACATAAATAGACTTCAAAAGTCTACAAACCTTTTGTTTGTGACCCTTCTCAATGAAACACTCAGGTTGTTCCATATAGATTTCTTCATCTAGTTCTCCATTGAGAAAATCAGTCTTTACATCCATCTGATGTAATTCAAGATCCAAGCTTGCAACAATAGCTAAAACTAGGCGAACTGAGGTAAATCATACAGCAGGCGAGAAAGTCTCTTCGTAGTCTATTCATTTCTGTTGTGTATACCCTTTCGCCACTAGTTGAGCCTTATATCTCTCAACTATGCAATCAGCCTTGAGCTTAATTTTGAGAACCCATTTGCTCCCAATTGCTTTGCGTCCTTCAGGGTGGTCAACTAGTTCCCAAACTTTGTTGACTCTAGTAGACTCCAATTCATCTTCCATTGCTTTTGTCCATTTATCCTTAGAAGGGCATGAGAGAGCCTTTTTTACATTTTTAGGCTCGTTTTCTTCTTGTAAGAGAATGATAAATAGTTTGCCGCCTTCAACATCAAATCGTTAGCGAGGAATCTTTTTACGAGAACCACGTCTTATTTGTGATTCATCATTGTTCCTATTTTGATCAATGTTGCTCCCACTCGGATCAAGATCATTCATCTTGCTCCCACTTGGAACTAGATTTGTGACCATCTCACTCCCACTTAGAACAAGATCCATTTGGTTACTTCCACTAAATGTAGAAGGATTACTTCCATTCGCATCTGATGATGAAGGAGGTCTTTGATGAGAAACTAATTCATCATTTGCTAAAATTCTCTCACTTAAATGAAGTGATCCTTGTACTTCTTGATCCATTATCTCAAATAAGGTTAGGTCTTGACCTACCTCTCCCTTCTTAGGAAACTCATCCTCTAAAAATATGACATCTCGTGATTCAAACTCAATTACACTCCCACTGTCTTGCTGACCTATAAACACATAACCCTTTGAGGTTTTAGAGTATCTATAAAGATAATTTTCTTTCCCCTAGGGCCTAATTTGCCATATTTGTGAGAGGAATCATGTGTATAGGCAGCACAACCCCAAGGTCTTAATACACTCAGGTCGGGCTATCTTCCAGTCCATAACTCATATGGAGTAGTAGTAACTGATGCTACCTAATACTACTCAGGCTCATCAAATAGGGCTTTTTAGCTTTCTTCAGGATTCAGCCCAAATTGTTTGGCAAATTCCCATGCATTACGCACCCGTTCGCCACTTTGTTCTCAACTTTTCTCACCTCCTGGGTGAGGCAAGCTACCTTTAGCTAGGAGCCTCTTTTCCTTCTGCCCATCTCCCCGAAAACAACGTTTGACTTACATGTGTTAAGCATATAGCTAGCGTTCCTTCTGAGCCAGGATCAAACTCTTCTAGGCACTCGATTAAGCACAAAGGTAGCAGTAAGAAACGCATCACCCCAGTAACTTATTGGGAGGTTAGCTTGTGCCATCATTGACCTAACCATTACTAAGAGCGTTCTATTTGTTCTCTCTGCAAAACCATTTTGTTGTGGAGTATTTGGGATAGTTAACTTATGAACTATTCCCTTTTCATCACATAAATTTTTAAACTGATTTGATAAGTATTCACGACCACGGTCAGTTCGAAGAGCTTTTATCTTCTTGTCTAATTGATTTTCCATTAAGTTCATATAGCTTTTGAAGCAACTTATTGCTTTTGACTTGTAGGAAATCAAATAGACATAACTGAAACGGGTAAAGTCATCAATAAATATGATAAAATAACTTGCTCCATGCCTATCCCTAACATTCATAGGCTCACAGATGTCCGAATGGACTAATTGCAAAGGATATTCGACTCTAGTCGCCTGACCAAAAGTTTTTCCTGCAGATTTTCCAACTAGAAAATTTTCACAAGTGAACAGTTCCACATAATCAATGCTGGAAAGCAAACCTTGTTTTGCTAACCTTTGCATTCTTTGTTGGCCAATATGATTGTCACGACCCCAAATACCCCGGTCGTGATGGAGCCTATCACAGTACTAGGCAAGCTAATCCAACATTTACAATATCAAATTCTTTTTTTATAAAATCATTTTCTAAAACCGATTAAGTCTCAAATTCTTCATATGTAATATATAAATCAACAAAAATGTGCGGAAACCAGTACAAAACATACTAACACAGCCTGAATTCGATGTCACTAGTCATGTGCCTCTAAGTACAACCAAAACACTGTCTGAATAATACAAAAAATAGTCTGAAATAACAAAATACTAAGATAGGAAGGAGGAAGGCAGGGTTGCGAACGTCGTGCAGCTACCTTGCGATCTCCGGATAGACTCTGAGAGTGCTGGAAGCTCTCACTCTGATGCTCGGGCACCTGGATCTGCACACAAAGTGAAGGGAGTAACGTGAGTATGCCAACTTAGTAAGTAACTAAAGTAAATAAAGTCTGAGTGTAGTGACAAGCATTTAAAATCATGTAAGAGATCTCTACAGAAATATCAAGTCAAAATCAGCAGTTCAATAGCCAGTTATCTCTTGAAACTCCAGTTTCAATTCAAAACCTTTGAAAACATTTATTCCATATTTTTCAACAGAGGCTCGATATAAAAGAAGAGTGAAAGTAGCAAAATGTCACAAACAAGCCCCTCGGGCAAGGTATCACTCATAAGTATAGCCTCTCGGGCATGCCTTTCGGTCACTCGTGACTCAGCTCTCGTCAATCAGTACTCACACTCAGCATGCCGGCTCAACAGATATCTCATAATAATAATAATAATAACCATTGTGGCGTGTAGCCCGATCCATGGTTTATAGTCGACTACGCTCATTAGGGGTGTGCAGACTCTGGAGGGGCTCCTACAGCCCAAGCATCATATTGTTGTGGCGCATAGCCCGATCCATATATATATATATATATATAATCCTCACCACTAGGTCCTCGACCTCTCTCAGCCATTAAACTCACGACCACTCGGGCATATCAGTGAAAAATCAAGGAAACTCAGCCCAACGGTTTTCATATATTAAGGAATAGAGCGATGAAATCGGATTTAAACAATAAACATGTAAAATATGACTGAGGATATGCTTTCAAATCAAATAGAGTGAGGAAATTAGTAAAAAAACTCCTAAGGGTCTGAACAGGTTGGCACAAAGGCCCCAAACATGGCATTCAACCCAAATTAACAAAACAATTTCTAAAAATGTGGATATCATATAGGGTATATCAAAATATGCAACTATACAGTCACCACGGGACGGACGAAGTCACAATCCCTACGGGTGCACGCCCAGATGCTCGTCACCTCATTTATCAAAACAGTACGAAATTCCAGGGTTTCATACCCTCAGGTCTAGATTTACAATGGTTACTTACCTCAAATCGGGTGAAATACTACTTCGCAATGCCCTTGCATCTCAACTCGGCCTCAACTCGGCCTCAACTCGCATCGAATCTATCCAAAATCAGAATTATAACATCAATATATGCTAAGGGAACAAAGCCCATGCGAAAATATTCAAATTACGTCAAAAATCCCGAAATTAGCCAAACCCGACCCCTGGGCCCACGTCTCGGATTCCAATAAACATCATGAAACTAGAATCCCTACACTCTCACGAGTTCATACATAGCAAATACATCAAAATCCGACCACAAACGACCCCTCAAATCCTCAAATCAAAGTCTCCAATTTCAAGCCCTAACTCCCCAATTTTAGGTTTTACATCCCACTAATTTCATGTTTAATTGGGTAGAAATCATCATAGAATCGATTATTGAGGTCAAAACTCTTACCTCTAAGTGTTTCCCTTCGATACCCTTTTCAATCCCTCTCAAAAAGCTTCAAAATCGCCCAACAATGGTGGAAATAGATCCAAAATCGCGAAAATGACTATTTGAACATTCTGCCCAGGTGAAACTTCCTTCTTCACGAACGCGGTCAAAGCCTCGCGTTCGCGAAGCACAAAATTCCATTGACCAAAAATCCTCTTTCGCAAACGCGACCTCACTTACGCGAACGCGAGCTTCCGCCTTCCAAGCCTTCGCGAACACGACATCACCTACGCGAATGCAAAGCACAAAAATCCTGGGGACCCTGCTGCTCCAACTGCTTTACGCGAACGCGGGACCTACATCGCGTGCGTGATGCACACTCAACTTCAACCTTTGCAAACGTGGGACCAACATCGCAAATGCAAAGGGCAACTGGCCAGCCTCACTCAACATCTCTTCGTGAACGTGAAGGTCCTCTCACGAACGCGAAGAGCAAAACTCTGCAACAGAACTGAAGAAAGTTTGCAACTTCTAAAAATAAGGATTTGATCCGTCAACCACCTGAAACTCACCCGAGGCCCTCGGTACCTCAACCAAACATGACAACACGTCCCATAACATCATTCAAACTTGTTCCAACCTTCGGAATGCTCAAAACAACATCAAATCATCATCTGATTCAAGCCTAAGAATTCCAAAAACTTCTGAATTCCAAATTCGATCAAAAAGTCTATCAAACCTCGTCCGAATGACCTGAAATTTTGTACACACATCACAAATGACACAACGGACCTACTCCAACTTCCAAAATTCCATTCCGGCCCCTATATCAAAATTTTCACTATCAACTGGAAAATGCCAAAATTCCAATTTCACCAATTCAAGCCTAAATCTACTCCATACCTCCAAAACACATTCTGATCATGCTCCTAAGTCCCAAATCACCTCACGAAGTGGAGAACAAAGTCAAAAACCCTGAGGTCACAAAGAGTTCTGCCATCGTTGCTACCGATTCCATAGTGGTGGTAGCACCATGTGAGGGAGAGACAAATGTTGTAACCGTGTTTGTGGTGTCTACTGATGGTGTACTGCATGAGATCACCTCTCAAAAAAACGAGGCACAAGGTGTGGGGGAAGAAGGGGCCATTATAACTGTTGAAGGGGATGCACTAGTAGATACTACTGGGACATCATATGAGGAACCTGATCCCTCTTCGGAGGGCCCAGGTCAGGGCTCTCGCTCCCAGGACAGTGTTATTTCTGCATTCGATGTTGTGCCCTTGGAAATTCAAGCACCTGAAATGAGATACAGTAATGAGGAAGACCTAGATAATGTGGCTCTTGATGCATTCATAAGTAAGCGGAAGGTTGTGTCCACCCCTGAGTCTGAAACCAAACGACCTATTACCAGGCTTTAAGTTAAGGTGGCCTACAATTCTGCCCTTCAAAAGAGCAAGAAGAGTAGTAAGAAGAAAAGGAGAAAGTTGGTGAAAGACAATGTACCTGTAAGTGATGAGGCAATCCCTGTAGTCGAGGTGGAAGAGGAAACCCTATATGAACCTAGTTCACTTGTCAGACGGTCTTCAAAAAAAGACGAAGCCTACTTCAATAGAGAAGGGGTCAACATCTAGGTCCAAGATGAAGGAGGTGGTGAGTGAGTTTTCGATATTTGATGAGGATGTGTTAGTCAAATCCAAAGGAAAAGGAAAATTCAGTGGAGAGAAGTCCGGCAAATGTAAATCTGAACTTTTTGATGAACCTAGTTCTATGAAGAGAATGAGAAGTGAAGCCAAGGCATCAAAAAGTTCTACTGGGTCATACGTTAGATCCAGCAATCTTTGAGATGGCTGGAATGCACCAAATTCTGGAAATGGTTTAGTTTCAATGTTGGGGCATCTATTTCAAATTGATGCACCTAAGGTATATGAGGATGAGGTACAAAGCTTCTCTGCTAGCCTCTTTCCAGTTGAGACTAACCATATTTGTGCCTTGGTCAATGGGGTGGACATTGTGTTTGATGTAAAGTTGCTTGGAGAGATTCTTAAAGTTCCTACAGCTGGTGTATCTAGTATAAAAGATGTGTGTCAGTTTAACTTCAGAAATGTCGTAGTTAAAACCAATGCAAACCAGAAGGGGGACCAGATCCATAAGAAAGCGCTACTCCTTGTCTATCAGCTGTTGTTCGAATTGGTTAACAAAGTTCTATTGCCTCGAGTTGAGAGAAGGTCAGTGACTTCTAAGTCTGACCTATTCTTGATGGAGCAACTGGACAATTTTACTCCTATGAGTCTGCCTGCTATTATGATTGAACACATGCAAAAAGTCGCCACCTTCAAAGATGGTAATCATGGCCTTCCCTATGGGTTCCTGCTTACTCAAGTGTTCAAATTCTTTGAAGTCCCACTGGGGACAGGCAAGGTGGGGACTAGGAAGCAGACTTTCTCATAGACAACCTTGGAAGTGTGTGAGTGCATAGAAAGAATGACGGGATCGGAAGTACATCAACCATCTCACAACTTATTAATGCTAAAAACAGTGCAATTGAGGAAATTCGTCGGTTGTAGGCCAGGAATGCTATCCTGGAAGGTCAGCAAGCCCAAGTGGTTCCAGTGTCAAGTTATGAAGTGGATCGTTTGACTAAGGATAATGTTGATCTCAGGGCGCAAATAGAGAACTTGAAAGCAGAACTGCTCAATGAGAAAAAGTCGGGAAATGCCCGAATAGACCTCGTTCTTCAAACACTTGTTACAGCTTCCAAGCCCTTTACTCCTAGTGCCTCCAAAGTACCCCTTCAGTAACCAGTTTCTGGAAATGTTTGTTAAGTTTTCTTTGATGTTTTGGTGGATGTTTTTGTTTTTTTGTGGTTGGGATGAAACACTATTGCTCCCATTTTAACAAGTCCAATGCTGCCTTTCACTTTTTCAAAGCAAAGGCATATTAAAGTTTTATTAATATCAATCCTTGTTTTATTATGTCAGTACTTTCCTTATGTGTTTCTATTCTCTATCATGATTGTGTGCACATATGTGGCATGAGTTAGCTTAGCTGGACTTCTTTGTGATGTTATTCAGTCTATTTTCTTAATGATGCCAAAAGGGGGAATGTGTTACAAAAGGCATAGAGTTAGGGGGAACCTGTGCTCCCCTGTTACTTAATCTGGTTCTTACTGCTTTAAATCCACTCTATAACTGCTAATTTTGTGATCATCAAAAAGGGGGAAATTGATAGGTTTTAAATGTTCTTGCCTTATGTTTTGATGATCTAACAAACTTACTGTTAAGAACCAGATAGGGAACCTGACCTACTCGAACTATACTGCAAGCTTAACAAATTCCTGCTAAAGGTAAACTGCTATAGCTTCAGGATCTCGGAGCCCAAACAAGGATTTGATACCCTTGTGGTTCCCTCATCATAGTACAAGTAAATTGGTCACAACTGGAAATGAAGTGACTGACTGCACTATTTCTGCCGCACTACACTGTCTCCAGTGCCCACTCATTCTCTAACCAACTAAAGTGCTCACATCATTTCAAGTGATGTGATCAAGATGTACCTACAATGAGTTTATACAAAACATCACTTGAAGGTTTCAGTTTCTCATTCAAGCTTCTTTCCAAAAATAGAGAAATCAATCCTCACAAGCTTGAAGAACAACGTTGAACGCAAATACGGACCAGTTCCTAAAAGATAGCTTGTTGTTGTCCTAGTTGATTTGTAACTTTGTGATTGTACTTATTTTAACTCCTAAACTGCTTAGCTAGAAGCGTTTGATTAGGAATCCTCTTGTAAATCTGTAAACTCCTTGAGTTTATGTTGTGATTAGGTTTAGTCATAAGCAAAAGTCTTTGTAATCGTAGAGTTACAAAGTGGCTTGTGGTGAGAGGATCACAAGTTAGTAAAAGTCTTTGTAACTAGGAAGTCACAAAGTGGCTTGTGGTAAAAGTACCACAAGTTAGTTGAGTAAATTCTTTGTAATAGAGTCATTGTAAAGTGGCTTTTAATAGGTTTTTACAAGTTAGTGAAGTTGAAAGCTTACTGGCGTAGGTCGTGGTTTTTTTATCCCCTTGTGTGGGATTTTTCCATGTAAAAACATCCTCTGCCTTATTTACGTACTGCTTTATTAGCATTCTCAGCAGAATCTCGTAGAGGACCAGGTACTCTACTATTTAGTGGACTCACACAAACAAACAAGCTCCAATATCGCTCAACAATGGTGAAACTTAGACCCAAAATCGCGGAAGTGGTCTTTTAAACATTCTGCCCAGCACTTAAAATCTCTTCTTCACGAACGCGGTCAACGCCTCACATTCGCAAAGCACAAGCTTCCATTGACCACTTATTCCTTCATCGCGAATGCGAGACCCTATACGCAAACATGAAGCCTTAGCTCTCAATGCATCGCGAATGCGACTACCAGCTCGTGAACGTGAAGTACAACTCTCCAGGATCCCAACGGCTCACCTTTACTCTACGCGAACGCGGCATAACCATCGCAAACGCAATGAATACTGGACCCAACCCTTCGCGAACGCGAGACATCCATCGCGAACGCGAAGGCCAACCCTCCTGCCTCACACCCTAACCCTTCGCGAACGCAAGGGCCTACTTGCGAAGGTGAAGACCAATTGTCTGCAATACCCACAGAAGATTTTTTGCAACTTTTTCCAACATGAAATGATCCGTTCAACCACCCGAAACTCACCCAAGGCCCCCGGGACCTCAACAAAACATGCCAATATATCGCATAACCTCATTCAAACTTGTTCCAACCTTCGGGACGGTCAAAACAACATCAAAATACCAAATTGACATCGGATTCAAGCCTAAAAATTCCAAAACTTCCAATTTTCGCTTTCGATCAAAAAGTCTATCAAACCTCATCTGAATGACCTAAAATTTTGTACAAACATCACAAATGACACAAAGGACCTACTCCAACTTTCGGAATTCCATTCCAACCCCTTTGTCAAAATCTCACCTACCAATCGGAAAACGCCAAAATTCCAATTTCGCCAATTCAAGCCTAAATCTACTCCGGACCTCCAAAACACATTTCGGTCACGCTCCTAAGTCCCAAATCACCTCCCGAAGCTATCTGAACCATCGGAATTCACATCCGAGCCCTTTTTCACATAAGTCAACATCCAGTTGGATTTTTCCAACTTAATTTTACTCAAAAGAGACTAAGTGTCTCAAACCTTACCAAAACCTCTCCGAACCCGAACCAACCAACCTGATAACACATAATACAGCTGAACAAGACAATAAAAAGCAGAAATAGGGGAAACGGGGTGGTAACTCATGAAACGACCGGTCGGGTTGTTACATCCTCCCCCTCTTAAACAAATATTCATCTTCGAACGAGTCAAGAAACATAACTGAAGCCTCAAATAGGTGAGGATATCTACTCCGCATCTCCCGCTCGGTCTCCCAGGTAGGCTCCTCCACGGGCTGATCTCACCACTGCACTTTCACTGAAGTTATATCCTTTGACCTCAACTTTTGAACCTGACGCTCCAAAATAGCTACTGGCTCCACATCATAAGTCAAATCATCATTTAACTGAACCGTGCTGAAATCCAAAACATGAGACGGATCGTCGATATACTTCCGGAGCATAGAAACATGAAATACCGGATGCACACTCGACAAGCAAGGTGGCAAAGCAAGATTATAAGCCACCTCTCCAATCCTCCGAAGCACCTCAAAAGGCCCAATGAACCGAGGACTCAATTTAGCCTTCTTCCCAAATCTCATAACACCCTTCATGGGTGAAACTTTCAGTAGAACCTTCTCCCCAACCATGTAAGACACATCACGAACCTTCCTATCAGCATAACTCTTTTGGCTCGACTGTGTTGTACGAAGCTGTTCCTGAATCACATTCACCTTGTCTAAAGCATCCTGCACCAAGTCTTTACCCAAAAGCCTAGCCTCACCTAGCTCAAACCAACCAACTGGAGATCTACACTGCCTCCTATACAAAGCCTCATATGGAGCCATCTGAATACTCGACTGGTAACTGTTATTATAAGCAAACTCTGTGAGTAGTAGAAACTGATCCCATGACCCTCCAAAATCAATGACACAAGTGCGCAACATGTCCTCCAATATCTGAATAGTGTGCTCAGACTGCCCGTCCGTCTGAGGGTGAAAACATATGCTTAACTCAACTTGAGTACCCAACTCTCGCTGCACAAACCTCCAAAACTGTGAAGTAAACTGAGTACCTCTATCTTAAATGATGGAAACCGGAACACCATGCAAGCAAACAATCTCCCGGATATATATCTCTGCCAACCGCTCTGAAAAATAGGTAGTACACATAGGAATGAAGTGCATGGACTTGGTCAACCGATCCATAATCACCCAAATAGCATCGAACTTCTTCAAAGTCTGTGGGAGCCCAACTACAAAGTCCATGGTGATCCGCTCCTACTTCCACTCTGGAATATCCATCTACTAAAGCAAGCCACTCAGCCCTTGATGCTCATATGTCACCTGCTGACAATTGAGACACCGAGCTACAAATCCTACAATATTCTTCTTCATTCTCCTCCACCAATAATGTTATCTCTGATCCTGATACATCTCCGCGGCACCTGGATGAATGGAATACCGCGAACTATGGGCCTCCTCCAAAATCAATTCTCGAAGCCTATCCACATTGGGCACACATATCCGGCCATGTATCCTCAATACTCCGTCATCACCAATAGTCACATTTCTGGCATCACCATGCTGAACTCTGTCCTTAAGGACAAACAATTGAGGATCATCATACTGGCGCTCTCTAATGCGATCAAATAAGGAAGATCGAGAAATCACACAAGCCAATACCCGACTGGGCTCCGAAATATCTAACCTCACGAACCAATTGGCCAAGGCCTGAACAACAATTACAAGAGGTCTCTCCACAACTGGAATATATGCCAAACTCCCCATACTCACCTCCTTCCTACTCAAAGCATCGGTCACCATATTGGCCTTCCCTGGATGGTACAAAATAGTGATATCATAGTCCTTTAGCAGCTACAACTATCTCCGCTGCCTCAAATTGAGATCCTTCTACTTGAACAAATGCTGGAGGTTATGATGATCAGTAAACACCTCACAAGACACACCATACAAATAATGCCTCCAAATCTTCAACGTGTGAACAATGGCAGCCAACTCCAAATCATGAACAGGGTAGTTCCTCTTATGGGGATTCAACTGACGAGAAGCATAAGCAATAACTCTACCCTCTTGCATCAACACACACCCAATACCAATTCTCGAAGTATCACAATACACGATATATGAACCTAAAGTTGATGGTAAAACTAACACTGGAGCTGTAGTCAAGGCAGTCTTGAGCTGCTAAAAGCTCTACTCACACTCATCCGACCACATGAAAAGAGCACCCTTTTGAGTCAACTTGGTCAAGGGTGATGCTATAGATTAAAATCCCTAAACAAACCGACGGTAATTGTCACGACCCAAACTTATGGGTCGTGACAGGCACCCGGTACCTTACTCAAACGAGTACCAACGTAACTATCTTTCTTATTATATCACCATATACATGTGACATACGGGCCTAATAGGCCAACATGATCATTTATAAATTCAAAACATAGGCCGACAAGGCCATACAATCTTTCACGTACACGGCATATGTCTACAAGCCTCTAAGAGTACATAAATGTCATAAAGGTCGGGACAGAGTCCCGCCATACCAAAAAATACACGTCTAAATCATATTAACCAAACACGCAACTTCGAAACAAATGGATCCCACCAACATCTTTCGCTGAGCTGATAGCCTACTTGGAGGACTCTCGACCTATCTGTTTGGACCTGCGGGCATGAAATGCAGTGTCCCCAGGCAAAAGGGACATTAATACGAAATAATGTACCGAGTATATAAGGCAATATACTGAAAGCTAAAACTGAACTGATAATATAATAACTGCAAGTAGCTGAAAGTCAAAGATAATCTGAAGATATGCTTACCTGCTAATACTGACTCAACTCTCTGAATATAGTAAGTAAAATAGTTGCCCGGCCCTATAAGGCTCGGTATATATATATATATATATAACTGCTCTGTCGCAGTAGGCTCGCTCATAGGCACTCGGTCATACTAAGCGTTGTATCTCGACCAACTAGGCTCGCTCATAAGCGCTCGGCCACTGTAGGCTCGGTATATATATATATATATATATATATATATATATATATATATATAACTGCTCTATCATAGTAGGCTCGCTCATAGGCGCTCGTCCATACTAGGCTCTGTATCTCGACCAACTGGGATCGCTCATAAGCGCTCGGCCATAGTAGGCTTGATATATAACTTACCATCTGATCACAGGTTGCCCAATAGAGGCCTGCCCATCGATAATAGCTCGATGGTAATGAAATACTTTTAATACTGTATATATGTAAACTCTCTGCTCTTTTGATCGGAAGAAGGAAAGTCCCGATAAAAAGAATATGGTAACTTACAAAACTAGGAAAATATAAGTAATTTGCGAGACTAGCAAAATATACGTAAATTTTGGGATACGAATTTTTCTTTATGCTTCGTTATCAAACTTGTGTAATTACGATATCATATAAAATGAAGGAAAAGCTTAGCCTTAATATACTTGTTCCTTGAATTATTTGATCGAAGCGAAGCTTTTGCTTCTGAAATTCGAACGAAACTTTGAATTGAATGTTAGATGAAATGATACTGCTTCTAACGTTTTTTTGGTTTGGATTGAAATTTTTTGACGACTCTGTTCAATTTTCTTGGTTTCAAAACCAAGAACAAATTTGTTGGCTTGAATCCAAAAGAAATGATGCCCACAATACAAAATCAGAAAGGCTATTTGTGTTGTCCAAAATGAGTAATGTTTCTTTCTTACGTTCTTGGTTGGTTTGTTTTATCTAAAATGAGTAATGTTTCAAGACTTTGCTTATTAAATTCTAAAAAAAATCTTAGATAGCTACCTAGAATTATGACTACTTGGTCATGTTCTAGTTTTGTGGCTTTTTGCCACGTTGGGGGTAATTTATTAATTATTTATTTATTTATTGGTTAATCGGGTAATGTTCTGTTACCTGGAAATTAATTAATTACCCACATAATTTAAAAATTACCACAAATTACTTAAAATTCTATTTATTTTTAAAATATTACATATATACTTTATATATTATACTACCGTTGTCATATGGTACCTTGCATTGTTCTAAATTATAATTATCGGGTATTATCGCTCAACCCGTATTTTATTCCAAATTGACCACTTTCAGCGAAACTTATTTTCTTTAATCCGTGTACCTCTTTATCCTTCATAACACTTATTTATCGCTTGTTATAAATAGCGTAAGTAAGTTAACGTCAAGATGATTTCATCCCCGAGTCTACGTCAATTAACTGAAAACGAAATTTATCGTACGAAAACGCGAGATGTAACCGTAATAACCCGCGAAACCAAGAAAGTTGCAAATCTCTGTGACTGAGGACAGTCTGGGCCAACTCTGAACCGCATCTATCTTCTTTGGATCAACCTGAATACCCTCACTGGACACCACGTGCCCCAAGAATGCCACTGAACTGAGCCAAACTCACACTTGGAGAACTTTGCATAAAGTTTCTCCTCCTTCAATCTCTGCAACATAACTCTCAAATGCTTCACGTGCTCCTCCTGACTACGCGAGTATACTAGAATATCATCACTAAAAACTATGACAAACGAGTCGAGATAAAGTTGAAACATGATGTTCATCAAATGCATGAATGTTGCTGGGGCATTGGTCTGCCCAAAAGACATCACCAGGAACTCATAATGACCATATCGGGTCCTGAAAGCTGTCTTAAGAATATCTGAGTCCCTGATCTTTAGCTGGTGATACCCCAAACGAAGATTAATCTTGGAGAACACTCTCGCTCCCTGAAGCTGGTCAAACAAATCATCGATACAAGGCAAAGGATACTTGTTCTTGATTGTTACTTTGTTCAACTACCTGTAATCAATGCACATCCTCATCGTGCCACCCTTCTTCACAAATAGAACGGGCGCACCCCAAGGCATCACACTAGGCTGAATAAACCCCTTATCAAGGAGTTCCTGAAGTTGCTCCTTCAACTTCCTCAACTTTACTGCTGCCATACGATACGGTGGAATAGAAATAGGCTGAGTGCCCGGCACCAGGTCAATACCAAAATCAATATCCCTATCCGGTGGCATACCCGACAGGTCTGCATGATGGGTTTTCAATGTCTTAGCTTTATGATGCCTATGTTTTAATGATCTAACAAACTTATTGTGAAGAACCAGATAGAGAATCTATTCCACAGGAAACATTTCATATGAACTTGTTAGCAAATGGACGAACGACCACAGAGAGAAACACAATAGGGACCTGGTGACCTGGTCCCTTAGGGTTCTCTGACAGAAGTACAGGTCAAATGCACAGCAGGAATGTAGCAGAAGAAAGTGACCATCGGACAACTGTTACAGAAGAGGAACACAACCAGGACCTGGTCCGTTGGTGTGTCCTGACAGAAGTACAAAGTCCACTATCCAGCTAGAACGCAATTGCCCAGAAGTGGCTGTGCAGACAGTGCAACAGTCACTTCTCACTGGGAAGAAGTACACCAAGAGTTGACATCACTATCTATTGTGATATCTTTTGTGATAAAACAATCTGGTGCAAGACACACCATCACTTGTGCATGCAATGATATTCTCTCAAGAAGAAAAAGCATTCATCCGGCATTGAAGTCACTGGTGTGTCAAGAACAAGAAGATAACTCCACTAAGGATCAGTTTCCAAACAAGTCTTATGTACATCCATAGTTGAGTTGTAATATTGTTAATTGTTCTACATTGTAATTCCTAATTTGCTTTCTCAGAAGGGTTGTCTTAGGAACAAACCAAATTCGTAAACTCTAGAGTTTATGTTGTGACTAGGAATAGTCATAAGTTAAATCCTTTGTAACTAGGAGAGTTAGAGAGTGGCTTGTGGTTGTTGCATCATAAGTTAATTTGAAGTTTTTGCAATAGGGTGTGTGCAAAGTGGCTTGTAATAGGTAGATTACAAGTTAATTGAGTTAAAAGCCTACAAGAGTAGGTCGTGTTTTTTTTATCCCCTTGTGTGGGATTTTTCCACGTAGAAAATCTCTTGCCTTCTTTACATTCAGTCTTTACTGCATCCTGCATATTAGTCTCATAGAGGACCAGGTACTCTATAGTTTGGTGGACTCATATAAGCTATCAATTGGTATCATAGTAGGTTCCTCCTATCAGGTTAACACCTAGGAAGGATCCTAAATGGCTGCTCCACCAAACTTTTAAGAAGGACAATCAACCTATAGACCTTCCAGATTCAATGGTCAATAATACGGTTGGTGGAAGACTCGGAAGCATGATTTCATGATGGCCGAAGATTCAGAGTTGTGGGACATCATTTGTGATGGTCCTCGTGTTCCTATGAAGAAACTTGAAGAAACAGGACCATTGGTGCCCAAAGGGAGAAGAGAGTACAGCGACACTGACAAAAAAGCTATAGAAAAGAACTATCGTGCCAAGAAAATCTTGATGTGTGGAATAGGAACTGATGAGTACAACAGAGTATCAGCTTGTGATACTGCAAAAGAAATATGGGAAGCCTTACAAACTGCACACGAAGGAACCACTCAGGTCAAACAATCCAACATAGACATGCTCACCACCGAATATGAGCTCTTCAGGATGAAGGATGATGAGTCCATACAAGATATGCATACCAGATTCACCTCCATCATAAATGAGTTTCACTCACTTGGATATGTCATTCCCAGAAACAAGCTTGTAAGGAAAATTCCCAGTGTTCCACCTGGGTCTTGGGAAAGTAAGGTAAATGCTATCACTGAAGCTAAAGATCTACAGACTATGACCATGGATGAGTTGATTGGTAATCTGAAAACATACGAAATGAAAAGAAGAAAGAAAATGAAAGAAGAGAGCCTAAGAAGGAAAACAACCTAGTGCTTAAGGCTGAAAGGAGTGATTCAACTGATGAAGATAGTGACATGGCATATCTTACTAAGAGATTTCAAAAAATGGTTCGAAGAAATGGGGGCATACCAAAGTGGGGCAGTTCAAGTAAAACAAAGAACAACGATCTCTGTCACGGATGTGGAAAGTCAAGGCATTTCATCAAAGACTGCCCACTCGCAAAACAGGAGCAGTACAAGTAAAATCCTGACAAAGCAGGAAAAAGGAACCTGGTTCCAAAGAAAGATTCAATCGAAAAAGTGTTGCAGACAATATAGTTAAGGAGGCTCTTGCTGCTTGAGGAGACTCCTCAAGTGAATCCGAAAGGGAATCAGATGCAGAAAACAGTTCCATGATGGCAGTGGAAACTAAAGCAACGAAGTACAATTCATTGTCCGTGCTGATGGCTCAGTCAGTTGATGATGATGAAGAAGATGAAGACGATGAGGTAAACTTCAGGGATGTTTAGAGAAATCTGAAATCCTATTCTTCTAAGAAGCTAAGATTTCTAACAAATGTCCTAATTGATGCTTATTATAGTCTCGTAAATGATAAGGAGATCCTGACCATAGAACTAGGGGAGGTCGAACAATCTAGAGATGATCTATTGGTTTGTGTAGTGGACTTAAAAGAGACCATAACTAATCTTGAACAAGAGAAAGAGGCTCTAAATGAAAAAATAACTAGTGTGGAAAATGAGACAGACGATCTGATGGTAGTAGTTATTGATCTAAAAGAAACAATACAAGGTCATAGCAATGAGAAACACACTCTAAAAGAAATGTTGCATCTACTGAAGAGGAAAGGGATGACCTAGTAGTGATATGCACTGATCTAGAGGAAACCATTGAGGGACTCAATAGAGAATATAGGAATGTAAGTCTCAAGAAAGTGAAGGAAGTAGCCAGTGAGTCGCACATCTTGCTCGAAAAGGAGTTAACTATTGTAAAAAACAGTCTTTGTAGTGAACTCGAGAGGAATCAGCAACTCCAAACTGAGTTGGAGAAAGTAAGAAATGATCTTGAGAAATCTCTGAAGTGAACTTGGTCATCAGATGTCGTCATTGCCATGTATCTCAACAATAGTGGAAACAAGCAGGGCATCGGTTTCCAAAGGGAGAAAACTCCCTACAACCCACACAACATGTATGTCATTGTACCTGATAACTGGCTATGTACCCACTGTAGAAATAACGAGCATTTTAAAGAAAATTGCCAGGCCATGGTTTAGTCTGCTCAAAAGAACAAAGCGTTTACTGATAGAGTGACTGCTAGCAAAGGACCAGGTAACACTCGCAAAAAGCGAATGCTGCCTGCGTGGACTAGGAAATCCCTCATTCATCCTTTTTATAGTAACAAGGGAACCAAACTAGTTTGGGTTCCTAAATCTAACCCTTGATGTGCATGTGCAGGGAGCAATGAGAGGAAGCATGCTGCGATGGACTATGGACAGTGGATGCCTAAAGCATGTAGCTGAAAACATCATGAATTGCTTAGCACTGAAAGCCCTGCAGGAAGGGAATGTATCTTTGAGAAGAAAGTAAAGGGTACATTCTCAGTGATTGAAAAGACAGAAAGGTTCCTTTGGCACTCGAGTGGGAACGAGCACTATATGAATGGCCTAAAAAGGTGCAGTCACCAATCTGATAACTCTCCAAGTAGTCTCAATGAACGAGGGTAACAAGAACAGTCACTCCTACTAGTCATTAATCTCCACAAGCTGGCGGTATGAGATGAGTGAAGTCATAACCACGGCATAAAGGATTGGCATATGCAAACTTCTCACCTCCAAGACCTGGTCAGTGTCTGCCAAACTCAAGCGTCACCTGGACATGAGTTCACAAAAATGATGAAGGAGGGAGAGAAGGGATCACACACAATTACACCAAGGACTCCACAGCAACATGGCATAGCTAAAGGAAAGAACGAAAGTGGAAAATGTTGCATGGATTGCGCTCATCGCCTATGGAATCACCAAGAAATTTTGGGCAAAAGGAATGAATACTGCTCTCTACTTTGAGAACAGGTGTTGAACCAGGTCCCTCCCAAATCAAAAAAAAACTCATCAGGAACTGCCAATTGGAAGAAAATGCCTTGTTCCTGACAACAGGAAGGATCAGCTTGGGAAGCACAATGCAAAAAAAGGCGAGTGAAGGAATCCTTTTGGGAACAAACCACAAAACAAGGCCACAGGGTCTCCAACAAAGGAAGCACTAAATGGAAGGAGATGCTCATGGGGTATTCAACAAGACACTTTCCCTTTCCAATAAAGAAACTGTGAGGACTAATATGATGAACCAATCTTGTCTCTGGGAAATATTTGAGGCTTCAAATCAGGAGGATGATAAAGTAAGCAAGCTGAAGGAAACTGGCAAAAGATAACACAACACCATTCTCCATATCTCACAAAGAACCGAGTACGTCACTTGCTACCGTAGAAGCTGAAGGAAGAAGTAAAGATGCAACTCATGGCACTACACAAGCAGCAGAACACAAAGTGTGGGGAAATCAAATTAACCTCCATATTTTTCTCTTCAACCAACTTCTGTCTCAAATTGGAAAACCAAAGTGCACTTGTCATGATGCATACCTCATCTTTCGGGAGACAATAAAGCAAAACGAAATGACCTCATCAACACCTAGAGAGAAATTGCAAACACATTAAAGGGTGAGATCTTCTTCTAAGGACCAATATGAAGAAGGGATTGATTGGTGGAAAGGATTGCAGAACAGAAGACCAAACTCTAGATATCTACATCAAAGCCTCAAGTAGAGAAAATATCGGATAAATCAAGGTGAAGACGGGGACACAAGAAACTAATAGCGAACCTGATCCTCCATCTATTAACTATGTAAGACACTGCCAGGTAAGGTAGATAAAGTGTTTTCTAACCAAGCCTAACTCACATCAATACCATTGTAGGTAAACATGCATGACGATCATAGAAGCTAAAGGTACAGTTATGAACTGCAAGAGGGGAGCTGCTAAAACTTTGTTCAAAAGATTGCTCTGGCATCAGGTTCCTGCATCTCAGGTTAGTAGTAATATGCTTAATTTTGCATACCATTTCTAAACAAAAAAATATAAATATTTTGTAATTCAGCTGCCACTTCATCCTACTTTTCAACATCTGTGTGTCATGTCTTGTCCGTCAAATCCTTTTATCCCCTCTGCACGGTAACACTTTTCCACAAACCTACCGCCATTTTTAGAACTATTTAGAACCTGTTTCGCTCTCCACTCATCATTAGTTCTTCTTCCAATAAAACTTTCTTTCTCTCTCATGGAAAGTCATAAACCTTCATCTCCCGTGTATAGCTAGGATCCTCTTCCATCTATCTCTTTCTCTCTCTACTCGTCTACTAAGTACTCATCTAATGGCGATCGAACAATCTCATTCCATTGCCATTATCACTGTTCCCACTTCTTCATTACCCTTGAAATCATTCCCTGAGCATCATTATTTCACACCTTCTACCACTTACACACTTTCGGTTCCTCCTCCACCCCTACAGTTTTTCCATTTCTGATAAATCATGTTTTCCACTATTTTGAGAATCCTATGTCTAGTCAATCCTACGATCTCATCAAAGACCACACAGGAGGTATTACTCCTCGAGTATCAGAAGCCCCTAAGGATGATCCTGACTAGTACCTGAACACCTCCATGTTGGACTCAGTGACTCTCAAGAAGTCACCAGAAAAGGAAGCAACGTATAACATTATGGCTATGTCTGCTAAGAGTCTGATGAATGAAGGATCATATCTCTCTTCTGAGTATCAGGGGGAAGACATGCCATTCCTAGGAGATGTAAGAACCACAGCACTCCTCGAGTCCTTGGCTCATGAGATATTCTCAGAAAAACCTTCTGATGAACCTGATTCACTTCCATGCAAACTCACTCATGCATCTCCTGTTCATTCCAAGCTCTTGGAGTATTCTTCCAAATCACTCGTCACTAGGTCCCTACAGCAAGAGAATTTTGAATCCTCATTGCAGAAAAGTAAGAGGAGTGTCAAGACAAGGAGAAAGAGGAAAATGAATCCCAAGGATTTCATCAAGAGTGTGTCAGTAAACCAGATAGACAAAGATGTTTCTAGGGAACCTAGTTCCTTAGTGAAATAGTCTATGACGATTAAGGAAATTGTTGAGGAACAGAAAGGGTCATCCGTGAAGTACAGTAGCAAGTCAAAACGGAGTAAAGTAGAGCTAGCCATGTCTG